>NW_027225540.1:0-144085 GCF_041296235.1 Equus asinus
CCAATCTGAGAAGCACATATGTAAAATTATGTCTAAAAGTGCAGATTCTTAAAAGAATAGGAATACTATTTCAGTGACATTTTGTTTATCACTTTGTGCTGCATGTTATACATTTTGTAAGTAATTATACTTAGTTTTCTAACAGTGATATTTGTGTGAATATCCTGTATCATCCCATTTTAGTGAAAAAACTGTGTTCAGAACTATATGCTGCATTTTAGCATTTTATACTTTCTGTAAGTGCACAGGTATAGAAGGTGTTGCTGTCAGGGTGAACTGCACGAATATATCAGGAAAGTGTTCTTGTTCAGTGAAACAAGATGTTCAGCATTCTATCTTGCATGATATACATTTCGTAAAGGCACATGTGTAAAAGTTGTTTCTAATGATTATCTGCATACTAAATCTATGTAATGTCATTTCAATGAAATAATATTCAGCACTCTCTGTTTGCAAGTATACACTCTGTAAATACACAAAAGTAAAAGTTGTTTTTAACAGTGCAATCTCTGTGTATGAATCAGCATCATGCTATTTCAATCTCTGTTGTATGTTATATACTCTTTAGAGATGCATATTTAAAAAGTTGTTTCTAAAGTGAAAACTGCATGGGTTAATAAGTGTAGTACTTTTTAAGTAAAATACTCTATTCACCTCTCTGCACATCATGTAACAAACTGTTAAAACACAAGGGTAGAAGGCATTTCAGACAGTGCTGTCTATGTGAATAAATCGGTATACTGCTGGTTTAGTGAAACACTGTGTTCAGCAAATTGTGTTTTTCGTTATATACTCTGCTAAGGCAACATTCATAAAAGACTTTTGTTAATGGCAGTGTCTGTGTGTATGAACAAGTATTGAGCTATTTAGTGAACCACTGTTATAACACATTGGGCTGTATCCTTTCACGGTAAAGGTAAATATGTAACTGTGTTTTATAACACCAAAAGCTGTGTGAATAAATCAGGATATTGATATTTTAGTTAGACATTGTCAGCACTCTGTATTGCCTGTTATATATTCTGTAAAGTACTTGTATAAAAGTTTTGTCTGACCATGCTATCTATGTAAATAAATCTCTATAGTACTATCTCAGTGAAATATTGTATTCAGAAATTTGTGCTGCATTGTTTATAAAGTCTGTAAAAGCATATATCTAAAAGTTGTTTCTAACCATGGGCAACTGTGTGACTTAATCAGGAGTGTGCTCTAACAATGTAAAATTATTCAGCATTTTATGCAGCATGCTATACATTCTGTAAAAGTACACTTTAAAAAATATTCTAAGAGTGGTAGCTGTGTGAAATGAATCAGATTCTACTATTTCAATGAAACACTGTGTTCAGCACCTTTTTGCCTCATATTATGCAAACTATAAAG
The DNA here is from genome assembly GCF_041296235.1 of Equus asinus. Classification (NCBI taxonomy): domain Eukaryota; kingdom Metazoa; phylum Chordata; class Mammalia; order Perissodactyla; family Equidae; genus Equus; species Equus asinus. The sequence continues at coordinate 1,381 of NW_027225540.1, forward strand.
CTACCCATGTGAAACTGTTCTTTATAACAGTGCTAGTTGTATGAATGGCAAGAGAGTAGTCCAAATTCAGTGAAACAGTGTGGTCATTACTCTGAGCTTCAGTTATAAACTTTGTAACTGGCTCACGAATAAAAGATGTTTCTAAGAAGGCTAGAAACCTATACACATCACAATAGCGTTAGTTTAGTCAAGAAGTGCTCAGCATCTGTATTTCATGTGATATATTCTGTAAGGGAACACATGTAAAAGTTGATATAAGAGTGTTACTTATGTGAATGAATCAGTATATTGGGAATTTAGTGAATCACTCTTCTTAGCACTCTGTCCTGCCAGTTCTACCTTTTGTATAGGCTTCTGTGCAATAGGTATTTCTAACAGTGCTAGTAGCCTGAATAAATCATTATAGTGCTATTTCAGTAAAACACTGCATTCAACAGCCTCTGCTTCATGTTATTCACTGTGTAAGGATGTGTAACAAACTTTTGTAACAGTATTTTTGTGAATTAATCATTATATCATTTTACTGAAACAGTGTTCAGCACTCTGTTACATTATTTACTTTTTCAAATCACATACGTAAAAATCATTCATAACAGTTCTAGTTGCTTAAATAAATCAGGATAGTGATATTTTAGTGAATCACTGAGTATTCTGAGTCGCATCTTATATACTCTCTAAATGTATGCATGAAAATGTTGTTGTAGCATTGTTAGTTATGGGAAATACTAGTATTCTGCTGTTTGTGCTATTTGTATGAAACAGTTTTCAGCATTGTGTGCTGCATGTTGCCACACACTTAAAGGTTCATGTATAAAACTTGTTTTCAACAATACTAGCTGTGTGACTGAATCAGTACAGAGTTATTTTGATGAAAGGCTGTGTTGATAACTGTGTGGTACATGTACATGTTCCAAAGGTGCATAGAGAACAGTAATTTCTAACAGTGTTACATGTGTGAATGAATCAGTATAGTAGAATTTCAGTGAAGCACTGTGCTAAGCACTGTGTGTTATATGCTGTATAGTCTATAAAGGTGCATGTGAAATAGTCATTTCTAACAGTACTAGCTATGTGGATGAATTAGGATAGTTCTGTTTTAACTATCTTGTAGTTAATTAAGTTACTCCTCTTGTAACTACTAAATTTAATAGTGAAACTATTATCAGCATGCTTGTTGCATGTTATACATTCTGTAAATGTGCATATACAAAAGCACTAGCTGCATGAAGAATAAAGGTTATATAAATAAAGAAACTATAAATATATATAAATAAAGGTTCTATAATAAAGAAAGTAAAAAAGTTGTTTCTAAAGGACTAGTCTCACTAAACTAGCCTATATTGAGTCAGTATAGGGCTATTTTAGCGGAACACTCTATTCAACATGAGCTTCATGTCATATTTTTTGAAAGGCACACATGTAATAGTGCTGGATGTGTGGATTAACCAGTATGGTGCTATTTCAGAGAAAGTATTCACCACCTGTGCTTCTGCTCTTTTCAGTCCAAACTGGCAGAATTGCTGCTAAGATTATTGATCAGATCTAGAAATCACATGCCTAATCTCTTTAGTAAATGTCCAGCCATACCCTTGGTGTTCCTTCCACAGCTCTTTCTTATTTTTGTCACATCAGAAAAATGAGAATTTTCCAGATTTTAAAGTTCCAACTTCTTTTGGCTTAACAACTTCTTCTTCAATTTCTCTCTCTCTTTTGTCATTCTACTGTAAGCACTAAGGAGAAACCAGGACATGTCTTCATGACTTTGCTTAGAAATCTCCACAGATGTGTATCCAAGTTCATCACTTACAAGTTCTACTTTTCACAAAACACTAGAACACAATTTAGCAAAGTTTATTGTCACTTTATAACAAAGATATATATATATGTAGATAGATAGAAGCTTTCTACTGCTTTCTTCTTTTCTTTCTGAGCTCTTACCACCAATGACTTATATCCATATTTCTACCAAAGTGCTTTTAAGGCAATCTGGATTTTTCCAAAATTCACCTCAAAACTCTTCCAGCCTCCAATCATTACCAAAGACACTTTCACACTTTTAGGTATTTGTTACACTAGTACCCCACATTTGGAATCAAAATCTGTATTAGCTTGCAAGGGCTGTGTAACAAATACCAGCAACTGGGTGGCTTAAACAACATAAGTTTATTTTCTCACAATTATGGAGGATAGAAGTCCTGGATCAAGGTGTCAGCAAGGTTAATTTCTTCTGAGGCCTCTCTCTATGGTTTTTAGATGGCCATCTTCTCCCTGTTTCTTCACAAGGTCTTTCCTCTGTGTGTGTCTGTGTCCTAATCTCCTCTTCTTGTAAGGACACTAATCAGATTGGATTAGGGCCCACCCTAAAGACCTAATTTTAACTTAAATACTCCTCTAAAGACCTATATCCAAATATAGACAGATTTCGATGTACTAGAGAACAGGACTTCAAGGTATGAAATTTCAGGGGGTAGAAATTCAGCCTGTAAAACCCTCTGTAAATTCACACATATTCATAGCATTTATTAAAGTTCTGTTTTCATGTATGACTCAGGATCATGCCTCTTCCATTAAACACTGTGTTCAGCAGCCTGTGAATAATGTTGTATGTCCCAAAAGTGCCTTGTTTAAAGGTGTTTCTGATAGTGCCATCCGGATGAACAAATCAATATATTACCATTTCAGCGATGCATTTATTGAGTACTTTGTACTGCATCTTATACACTCTGTAAAGTCACATGAATAAAAGGAACTTTTGACAATGTTATCCATCTCTATGAATAAATATCTTGCTCTTTCAGCGAAATACTATGTTCAGCATATTGTGCTCCTTGTTATACACTCTGTAAAGACACATATGTAAAGAGATTTATAGGAATTGCTGAAGGATTGCTGAGAATAAAGTGGGATGGGAAGACTGTCGACTCAACTCCTCCTACAGATGCAATGACTTTATAACTACCTATGGAACAATTACCCCTCAGAGAGAACCAGAAACTGGATAAAAAGAACCCACACAACAAGGAACAACACTGACTGAGGTGGAAGAGGCATAAATACCTCTCAGGAGAGGGAAAAAAAATCACATTCTAGCCATGGTGCTTCACAGCTAGGAGAAATCTTAAGGTACAAAGCTTTTCCTGGAGGAGCTGGGTATCTGAGCAGGAGAGCTTTGTCACAATAAGCAGCTTTTGAACTCATCACAACTGAGATGAGTGTCATGATATCTGGCTTTGCCAGCTATTAAAAACAATGAGGGGGGCTGGCCGCATGGCCAAGTGGTTAAGTTCACGCACTCCGCTGCAGGCGGCCCAGTGTTTAATCAGTTCAAATTCTGGGTGTGGACATGGCACTGCTCTTTGAGTCATGCTGAGTTGGTGTCCCACATGCCACAACTAGTAGCACCCACAACGAAGAATATAGAACTATGTACCGGGGGGCTTTGGGGAGAAAAAGGAAAAAAATAAAATCTTTAAGAAAACCCCCAAAAAACCATGAGGAATATCCCTATAAAAGCTAAAAAGCATAGGAGAAAGAAATGCCTGCTTTTTCTGGACCCATGCACAAATTCATTCATTCTGGAAACCAACACGAAATTACTAGAAAGAAAGGTGTACCGACCTTTAGTGAAAGAGATTCACTTGGTAGGCTCTGGCCACATCTCAGGGAGGCAGGTGGTGGCTGGAGCCACCTCTCCAGGAACTGAAAAAGAGGCACAAGCCATTACTGGGACCTAGTACAAGTGTCCTGACACAGATGCTGGCAGATGCCATTTGATTTCTTCACCTGGCCTGTTAACACAGGGCTTTTCCCCATGCACCAGAGCACTGATTTAATCCAGCACAACCAGGGCAGGCAGCCTGCCCTAGGAACAAACCCCACCAACCAGCAAGCATGCGGGCAACTTGTGGGCCCAAGTAGGCTGACTATGAGCAACCTTTTGCAGCAGGGCAAGAAGGTCCACCTCTGTCAAGCAGAGTGTCCGCAAGGGGTGGGTCTGGGTTGGAGTGTGTGGGACCTCTGCAGCAGCAGGGCGATTGGGTTCACTTCAGTGGGGCAGGGCATGAACCTGGGGCAAGACTTCATTGATGGGGTGTGTGGGCCTGTTGTCAACTGCAGCAGACTTGTGCTTCTCAACTACATAGGGGACTGCTCCAAATTCCAATGCATGAAACAACTGTGTACTATCATGCCTGGGGCTGGCCCCACCTGGACACACTCCTGAGAGAGCTAACAGCCTTCCAAGCCAGAGGCCTACAGCAATTGTGAACCCCTGAGTCTAGCAACAAGACACAATGGGGGCCTACTCACTTAACAGCAAGACAGCAGCAGGTGTGTGCCATTAGACCTTTAAACTACCTGTGCTTGGGCTCCCTTCCACCCAATAAAGTGACTAAAGAGACTGTACCAGCCCCACACAGTTGAGCCTTACAACCAGGGAGCCGGGGGACTGCCTAGCCTTTGCATGCACTTGCAGTAGGAGCAACCCTTCCACAACAGGAGGGCAAGCATAGCCCACATAGGGGACACTCCTCAAACATTTGGAACTGGTGACGAGAGGGAAGCACATTGCTGGGGCTCATAAGGCTTCTCTTAAAGATGGAGATACATAGCCCATCTACATAATACCTAGATACAAGCACAGAGGCAAAATGAGGAGACAGATGAATATGCTCCCAATAAGGGAATAGGAAAAGAACTAAATGAAACAGACATAAACAATCTACCTGATAAGGAGTACAAACTAATAGTCATAATGATGCTCACTGATCTTGGGAGAAGAATAGATAAACAGTGAGAACTTCAAAAAGAATTGGAAAACAAAAAAGAACCAATCAGAACTGCAGAATACAATAATGGAAATGAAAAATTCACTACAGAGAATCAATAGCAGAGTAGATGACACAGAACGACAGATCAGTGAGCTGGACAAAAGACTAGAGGAAATCACCAAAGCTGAACAGAAAAAGAAAAATAATTGAAAACAATGGGAACACTCTAAGGTAGCTCTGGAACAATATCAAGCATACGAACACCCATATTATAGGTGTTCCAGAGGAGAAGAGAGAGACAAAGGAGCAGAGAATCTATTTGAAGAATTAATAGCTGAAAATTTCCCTAACCCAAGGAAGGAAACAGACATCCAGGTACAGAAATCACAGAGAACACTAAACAAGATGAACCTAAAGAGGTCCACATCAAGAAACATTGTAATTAAAATGTCAAAAATTAAGGAGAAAGAGAGAATCTTAAAAACTGCAAGAGAAAGGCAACACATTACATATAAAAGAAACCTCATAAGGCTATCAGCTGACTTCTCAGCAGATACTGAGATACTTACTGGCTAGAAGGGAGTGGCATGATGTATTTAAAATGCTGAAAGGAAAAAAAAAAAGCCAGGAATACTCTACCTGGCAAAGTTATCACTCAGAATGGAAGGAGAGACAAAGAGTTTTGCAGACAAGCAAAAACTAAGGGAGTTTATCACAAATAAAACAGCTTTGCACGAAATGTTAAAGGGACCTATTTAAGTGGAAGAGAAAAGACCACAAATAGGAGTAAGAAAATTATCAAAAATAAATAAAATCGCAGGTAAAGGCAAATATATAGTAAAGGTAGCAGATTGACCACCTTTTGAAGCGAATAGGAGGAACAAAAGAGAAAAGCATTAAAATTATCTATTTCCATGATAAGGAGTTAATGGATACACACACACACACACACACACACAAAACAGGTTAAATATGACATCAAAACATAAATGTGGGTGAAGGTGAATAAAAGTGTATGACATTTAGCAAGAGGTCAAATTTAAGAGACTATCAACTTAATATAGATTGCTATTTATATAGATTATTATATATGAACCTCATGGTAGTCACAAGACAGAAACCTATAATAAAAACAAAAACTTAAGAGAAAATAACCCAAACATAATACTAAACAAAGTTATCAAACCACAAGGGAAGAGAGCAAGAGAAGAAGAAAGGAACAGAGAAGAACTACTAAAAAACTCAGGAGAAAAGAATTAAAATGGCAAAAGTACATACTTATCAATAGACTAAATACTCCAAACACAAAATATAGAGTGACCAAGTGGATAAAAAAGCAAGACCCATACATATGCTGCATGTAAGAGGCACATTTGAGACCTAAAGAAATTCATAAACTGAAAATGAAAGGATAGAAAAGGACTCCATGGAAATGGCAAAGAAAACTAAGCTGGGGTAGCAATACTTATATCAGACAAAATAGACTTTAAAACACAAACTGTAACAAGACAAAGAAGAGCAGTACATAATGATAAAGGGTACAATCCAACAAGAGGCTATAACACTTGTAAATATCTATTCACCCAACACAGGAGTACCTAAATATATAAAGCAATTATTAACAGACATAAATGGAGAAAGAGATAGTAATGCAATAATAGTAGGAGACTTTAACACTCTACTTATATCAATGTATAGATCATCCAAACAGAAGATCAATAAGGAAACATTGGCCTTGAATGACACATTATACCACACGGACTTATTAGATATATACAGAAAATTCCATTCAAAAACCGCAGAATACACATTCTTCAGACTAGATCACATATTAGGCCACAAAAGAAGTCTCAATAAATTTTAGAATATTGAAATAATACCAAACATGTTTTCTGAACACAACAGTATGAAACTAGAAATCAACTACGGGAAGAAAACTGGAAAAGACACAAATATGTAGATATTAAACAAAATGCTGCTGAAGAACTGTTCAATGAAGAAATCAAAGGAGAAATAAAAAATAGCTGATGACAAATGAAAATGAAGATATGACATGTCAAAATTTATGGGATATAACAAAGGTGGTACTAAGAGGGAAGTTCATAGCAATACAGGCCTACCTCAACAAACAAGAAAAATCTTAAGTAAACTAACAGTGCACTTAAAGTAACTAGAAGAAGAAGAACAAAAAAAAGCCCTAAATAAGTAGAAGGAGGGAAATAATAAAAATCCGAGAATGAATTAATGAAATAGAGACAAAAAAACAGTAGAGAAAAATCAATGAAACTAAGAACCGGCTCTTTGAGAAGATAAAGTTGACAAAACTTTAGCTAAATGCACCAAGAAAAATAGAGAGAAGGCTCAGATAAATAAAATCAAAAATGAAAGAGAAGAAATTATAACTCCTCAGAAATACAAAAGATTGTAAGAGAATACTGCAAAAAAACGTATGACAACAAACTGGGTAATCTAGAATAATGGATAAATTCTTAGAATCATACAACCTTCTAAAACTGAATCAAGACGAAATAGAGAATTTGAATAGACCAATCACCAGTAAGGAGATTGAAACAGTAGCCAAAAACCTCCTCAAAAATGAAAGTCCAGGATCAGACAGCTTCCCTAGTGAATTCTATCAAACATTCAAAGAAGACTTAAAACCTATCCTTCTCAAACTCCTCCAAAAGGTTGAAGAGGAGGGAAAGATTCCTAACTCATTCTAAGAAGCCAACATTACCCTGATACCAAAAACAGGCAAGGACAGCACAAACAACCAAAATTATAGGGAAGTATCACTGAAGAGCACTGATGCAAAATTCCTCAACAAAATGCTAGAAAATCAAATACAACAATGCAATAAAAAGGTCATACACCAAGATCAAGTGGGGTTTATTCTAGGGATGAAAGGATGGTTCAGCATCCACAAATAAATCAACATAATACACCACATTAACAAAATGAAGAATAAAAATCACATGATCATCTCAATAGATGCAGAGAAAGCATTTGACAAAAACAGCATCAATTTATGATAGAAGCTCTGAATAAAATGGGTATAGAAGGAAAGTACCTCAACATGATAAAGGCCTTATATGAAAAACCCACAGCTAATATCACACTCAATGGAGAAAAGCTGAAAGTTATTCCTTTAAGAACTGGGACCAGACAAGGATGTCCACTTTCAGCACTCTTATTTGACATAGTATTGGAAGCCCTCGCCAGAGCAACAAGGCAAGTAAAAGAAATAAAATGGATCCATATTTGAAAAGAGGAGGTAAAACTTTCACTATTTGAAGACAATGTGATGTTATATAATGAAAAGCCCAAAGATTCTACAAAAAAACTATTAGAAATAATAAATGAATACAGTGAAGTTGCAGGATACAAAATCAACATACAGAAATAAGTTGCAATTCTATACACTAACTGCAAAGTAGCTGAAAGAGAAATTAAGAATACAATCCCATTTACAATTGCAACAAAATGAATAAAGAACTTAGGAATAAATTTAACCAAAGAGGTGAAAGATGTGTACTCTGAAAACTATAAAAAAATGTTGAAAGAAATTGAAGACATAAAGAAATGGAAAGATATTCTGTGCTCTTGAATTGGAAGAATTCACATTGTTAAAATGTCCACGTTTCCTAAAGCAATCTACATGTTCAATGAAATCTCTATCAAAGTTCCAATGACTTTTTTCAAAGAAATAAAACAAGCAATCCTAAATTTTACATGGAACAATGAAAGACCCTGAAAAAGCCAAAGGAATCCTGAGGAAAAAGAACAAAGCTTGACGTATCACACTTCTTGAGTTCAAAATATGCTACAAACCTGCAGTAATCAAAACAGCATGGTATTCGCAGAATGACAGACACAGAAATCAATGGAACAGGATCCACAGCCCAGAAATAAACGTACACATCTATGGATAGCTCATTTTCCACAGGAAGCCAAGAACATACAATGGAGACAAGAAAGTCTCTTGAAGAAATGGTGTTGGGAATACTGGACAGTCACGTGCAAAAGAATGAAAGTAGACCATTATCTTACACCATACACACAAATTAACCCAAAATGGAGTAAAGACTTGAAGGTAAGACCTGAAGCCATAAAGCTTCTAGAAGAAAACATAGGCAGGACACTTTTCGATATGGGTCTTAGCAGCATATTTTCAAATACCATGTCTGACCAGACAAGGGAATCAAAAGAAAAACAAATGGACTACATCAAACTAAAAATCTTCTGCACAGCAAAGGAAACCATTAACAAAATGAAAAGACAACCTAATAATGGGAAGAAAACATCTGCAAACCATATATCTGACAAGGGATTAATATCCAAAATATATAAAGAACTCATGCAACTCAACAACAACGAAACAAACAATCCAATTAAAATATGGGCAAAAGATCTGAACAGACATTTTTCCAAATGACCAAGAGGCATATGAAGAGATCCTTAACATCACTAATTATTAGGGAAATGCAACCAAAACTACAATGAGATATCACCTCAAGCCTGTCAGAGTGGCTATAATTAACAAGACAAGAAATGACAAGTGTTGGAGAGGATGTGCAGAAAAGGGAACACTTATACACTCCTGTTGGGATGCAAACTGGTGCAGCCACTATCAAAAACAATATGGAGATTTCTCCAAAAATTAAGAATAGAACTATCATACAATCCAGCTATTCCACTGTTGGGTATTTATCCAAAGAACGTAAAGCACAAGTGTGTAAAGGTATATGCATCTGTATGTTTGTTGCAGCATTGTTCACAATAGCCGAGACTTGGAAACAACCTAAGTGCCCATCAAGGGATGAACGGACAAAGAAGATGTGGTATATATGCACAATGCAATACTACTCATCTATAAATGATAAGGTGAAATTTTGCCCTTTGTGACAATATAGATGGAACTTGAGGGTGTTATGCTAATTGAAATAAGTCACATGGAGGAAGTCAAATACTGTGTGATCTGACTCATAAGTAGAAGATAAAAAACAACAACAACAAACAGACACATAGAAACAGAGATTAGATTGTTGGTTATCAGAGAAGAGAGGAGGGAGGAGGGTGACTGATGTGACAGGCCACATGTGTGCAGTGATCGATGGTAATTAGTCTTTGAGTGGTGAACATGATATAGTCTACACAGAAATTGAAATATAATGATGTAGACCTGAAATTTATATACTGTTAGAAACCCACATTACCACAATAAATGAATAAATAAACAGAAATTTATAATAGTTCTTATATGTCTGAAACTGTATTATTCTGTTTCAGTGAGAGTGCGTTTATCACTCTGTGGTGCATGTTACACACTCTGTAATTGCATATTTGTAAAAGTTGTTTGTAGCACTCCTATTTGTGAGTTTGAATTAATAACGTGCAATTTCAGCGTTCCACACTGTGCTTTATGCTATACACTCTTTGAATGTAGATATGTAAAATTTGTTTGTAACAGTGATAACAGCATACATAAAACTGTATTCCATTATTTATTGAAACACTTTGCTCAGCAATATGCTGCATGTTATATATCTGTAATAGACCTTTTGTAAATGATGTTTATAATACTGTCACTTGTGAGAATGAATCAGGATAGTGCTATTTCAGTAAAACACTGTTTTCACTGCTCTGCACTGCATAGCATATCCTTTAAATTGACTTGTGCAAAAGAGTTTTCTGATAGTGCCATTTTCATGAATGAACTAGTATCATGCTATTTCACAGAAACATTGTGTATATCACTCTGTATATACTATGTAAAGGCATACGTGTAAAGTTGAGTAAAACAGTGCTAATGGTGTGAATGATTAAAAGTCAAACATAAAAGTTATTTCTAATAGTGATAACTGCCTGAATAATCATTACAGAACTATTTCAGTGAAACAGTGGTCAGCTCTCTGTGCTGCATATTGTGTGTTCTGTAAAGACACATGAATTTAAGTGCTAGTTACATGAATGAATTATTATAGAACTATTTTAGTGAAAATCTGTGTTCAGCAATCTGTGCTGTATGCTATACACTTTCCAAAGGCACAAGTGTAAAACTGGTTTCAAAGTGCTATTTTGAGAATGAATTTCAATACTCCTATTAGATGAAATACTCTATTTAGCACTCTGTACTCCATGTTATACACTATATAAGGGTACATACGTAAAAGTTGTTTCTAAAGGTGCTAGCTGCATAAATAAATCAGTATAGTGTTATTTCAGTGAAACACTGTGTTCAGCAATCTGAGATGCCTGATATGCCCTCTGTTACATCAATCTACATGGTTGAAAGGGTTTCACAGAGTGTCCCATTTGTATATGACTCTATCATTGCATTTTAATGAAACACTGTTTATCACTCTGTGTTGCTTGATATACACTCTGTAAAGGCACATGTATAAATATTGTTTTTAAAAGTGCTGGTTTCCTCAATAATTTGTATAGTGCTATACTGGCAAACACTATGCTGACAACAATAAGCTGTATGTTAAAATTGTTCTAAGGCACAAGTTTAAAAATTGTAACAATCCTTGCAGTCTGAATCATCATAGTGCTATTTTCGTGAAACTATATGTTCATCACTCTGTGCTGCATGCTATATTCTCAATACAGGCAAGTGTATAATAAGTGTTTTAAACAGTCTTCATTCGTGAATATATCAGTATACTGCTATTTTAGTGAAACAATTGTTCATCACTCTGAAATATATTTTATACACACTGTAAAGTCTCATATGTAAAGGTCATCTCTCACTGCACTACTTGTAGGAGAGAATAAGCATAGTGCTATTTCTTGAAACAAAGTTTTCAGCTTACTGTGATGCATGTTATACTATACACAGTGCTCTTTTAGTGAAACACTGTGTTCAGAACTCTGTGCTACATGTTATAAACCCCGTAAAGACACGTGAGATTTTTTAACAATGTTATCCATGTGATTGAATTGGTATCATGCTATTTCAATGAAATGTATTATTCAGTCCTCTATGCTTCTTGTTATGCGCATTTATTGACTTATGTAAAACTTGTTTCTAACATTAATGAATCAGTATCCTACAATTTAAGTGGAACAAGTTGCTCACCATTTTGTGTGGCATGTTATAAACTCTGTAAAGATATACGTGTAAAAGTTTTTTCGAAAAGTGCTAGCTGCATGAATGAATCAGTATAGTGCCCTTTCAATCAAATGCTGTTTTCAGTAATCTGTGCTTCATGTTATCACACTATGTAAAGGCACATTTATATGTTTCTTTTAACTGTGATATCTGTGTGAACAAATCATTTTACTTTTCCTTCAGTTAAACATCATTTTCAGCAATATTTGCTGCTTGATATACTTACTGGAAATCTTCAGGTATAAGCCACATGTATAAAGGGGTTTCTAACAGTATTATATGAATGTATGGATATCATGCTATTTCAGTGAAATAGTGTATTCAGCATTCTGTGTTATATAATGTAATTGGTATCAAACTATTTCAACAAAACACTATGTCCAGGGTAATGTGTTGCAATGCTATACACTTTGTAAATGTGTTTCTATTCATGAAAGCTCCATGAATAAATTAGCACAGTTATTTTAGCAAAAAATTTTGCTTATAGTTACTTGTACTTCGTTATACGCTCTGAAGGCACATTTCAGAATCTCTCTTTTGTAGTGCTAACTGTGTGAATAAATAAAGGCACATAGGTAAACATTTTTCCTAACAGTGCTAGCTCCTTTAATGAATCAGTATAGTGCTATAGCAGTGAAGCAATGTAACTGTAATGCATGTTATAGATTTTGTAATGGGACATGTATAAAAGGTGTTCTTTTGCTTTTTTCTTATTTTATTGGGGTCATATTGGCTTACAACACTGTAAATTTCAGGTGTACATGACTATATTTCAGTTTCTGTACAGATTGCATCTTGTTTGTCACCAAGAATCTAGTGTTTAATCCATCACCATACACATGTGCCCCTTTACCCATTTCACCCTTCCCCAACCCCCTTTTCCTCTGGTAACCACGAATCTGTACTCCTTATCCTTGTGCTTGTTTTTTCATCTTACACATAAGAGTGAAATCATATGGTATTTGTCTTTTTTGATCTGAATTATTTTGCTTAGCATAATACCCTCAAGGTCCATATGTGTTGTAGCAAATGGTAAAATTGTGTCTTCTCATGGCTGAGAATATATATATATATATATATATATATATATATATACACATACATATACCACATATTCTTTATCCATTCATTTGTTAATGGGCACTTGGTCTGCTTCCACATCTTGGCTACTGTGAATAATGCTGTGATGGGCATAGGGGTGGATATATCTTTTAGAATTATTGATTTCATGTTCTTTGGATAAATACCAAGAAGCTGGATTATACAGTAGTTCAATTTTTAAGTTTTTGATAAATCTCCGTACTATTTTCCATGGTTTTCATTCCCACCAGCAGTGTATGATGATACGAAGATTCCCATTTCTCCACTTCCTCTTCAAACTCATTGTCTTTCCTGTTAATTATAGTTATTCTAATGGGTATGATGTGATAGCTCATTGTAGTTTTGATTTGCCTCTCCCTAATAGTTAGTGATGTTGAACATCTTGTCATGTGCCTGTTGCCCATCTGTATATCTTCTTTGGGAAAAAGTCTGTTCAAATCTTTCGTTCATATTTTGATTGGGTTGCTTGTTTCTTTTTTTTATTGAGTTGTATGAGTTTATATATTTTGGAAATTAATCCTTTGTCGGATATACAATTTGCAAATATTTTCTCCAAGTTGGCAGGCTTTTTCATTTTTTTGATGGTTTTCATTGCCTTGCAGAAATTTTTTGGTTTTATGTAGTCACATATGTTTATTTTTCCTTTTGTTTCCCTTGCCTGGGTAGACATAATATTCAAAACGATATCACTAAGACTGATGTCAAAGAGTTTACTGCCTGTATTGTCTTCTAGGAGTTTTACAGTTTCAGGTCTTCCATTCAAGTCCTTAGTCCATTTTCAGTTCATTTTTGTGTATGGTGTCAGATAATGATCTACTTTTGTTCTTCACATGACTGTCCAGTTTACTGCCTGTATTTTCTTCTAGGAGTTTTACAGTTTCAGGTCTTACATTCAAGTCTTTAGTCCATTTTCAGTTCATTTTTGTGTATGGTGTCAGATAATGATCTACTTTTGTTCTTCACATGACTGTCCAGTTTTCCAAACACCATTTATTGAAGAGAATTTCCTTTCTCTGTTGTATGTTCTTGGGTTGTTTGTCAAAGATTAGCTGTCCGTAGATGTATGGTTTTATTTCTGGGCTTTCAATTCTGTTCCATGGATCTGTGTGTCTATTTTTCTGCTAGTATCATGCTGCTTTTATTACTACAGCTTTTTAGTATATTTTGAAGTCATAGAGTATGATATCTGCAACTTTGTTCTTTTTTACAAGATTGCTTTAGCTATTTGAGGTCTATTGTGTGTTCCATATAAATTTTAAGATTCTTTATTGTATTTCAATGAAGAATGTCATTGGGTTTCTGACTGAGATTGCACTGAATCTGTAGATTGGATATTTAACTATGTATGCCTTATGGACATTTTAACTATGTAAATACTTCCAATCCATGAGCATGAACTATCTTTACATTCGTACATATCTTCTTCAATTTCTTTCAATAATATCTTACAGTTTTCAGTGTATGTCTTTTACCTCCTTTGTTAAATTTATTCTTAGGTATTTTATTCTTTTTGTTGTAATTGTAAATGGAATTGTATCCTGGATTTCTTCTCCTGCTAGTTCATTATTAGAGTATAGAAATGCCACTGATTTTTGTAAGTTGATTTTGTACCCTGCAACTTTACTGGATTTGTTGATTATTTCTAGTAGACTTTTCATGGATTCTTTAGGGTTATCTATATACATAATCATGTCATCCACAAATAGTGATACTATTCCTTCATCCTTTACAATTTTGCTTCTTTTTTTTTCTTTTTCTTGCTTAATTGCTCTGGCTAACCCTATCAGTACTATACTGAATAAGAGTGACAAGAGTGGACATCCTTCTCTTGTTCCTGTTCTCACAAGAATAGCTTTCAGTTTTTTACCATTAAGTATGATGTTCACTGTGCATTTGCCATGTATGGCTTTCATTATGCTGAGGTACTTTCCTTCTGTACCCATTTGATTGAGGCATTTTATCTTAAATTGTTGTAGGATCCTGTCAAATTCTTTCTCAGCATCTATTGAGATTATCAGGTGATTTTGATTCTTTATTTTGTTAATGTGTTGTATCACATTGATTGATTTGCAGATGTTGAGCCATCCCTGCATCACTGGAATAAATCCCACTTGATTGTGGTATATTATCCTTTTAATGTATTATATTTGATTTGCTAATATTTTGTTGACAAATTTTGCATTTATGTTCATCAGTGATACTGGCTTGGAGTTTCCTTTTTTGTGTTGTTCTTGTCTTGTTTCAGTATTAGGGTAATCTTGGCCTTGTGGAATGAGTTAGGAAGTATCTGTCCTCTTCAATACTTTGGAACAGTTTGAGAAGCATAGGTATTAAATCTCCTTTGAATGTTTGGTAGAATTCACCAGAGAAGCCGTCTGGTCCTGGGCTTTTTTTGAGGGGGAGGTTTTTAGCTATTTTTTCAATTTCTTTTCTTGTGATTGTCCTATGAAGATTCTCTCTTTCTTCTTGGTTCAGTTTTAGGAGGTTGTATGATTCTAAGAATTTATCTATTTCTTCCAGGTTATGCAATTTGTTGACATGTAGCATCTCATAGTACTGTTTTGTAATCCTTTGTATTTCTGTGGTATCTGTTGTAATTTCTCCTGTGTCATTTCTGATTTTATTTATTTGAATCATCTGTCTCTTTTTCTTACTCAGTCTGGCAGTAAATGCAGTGAAACTACAGGACACAAAATCAATATACAAAAATCAGTTGCATTTATATACAGTAAAAACAAACTTACAGAAGAGAAATCAAGAATATAATCCCACTTACAATTGCAACAAAAAGAATAAGATAATTAAGAAGAAATTTAACCAAAGATGTGAAAGATGTAGATGTTGAAAAGAACAAGATATTGAAGAAAAGCTAAAGAAATGGAGAAGTATTCTATTCTGTTGGATTTGAAGAATAAACGTAGTTAAAATGTCCTTATATAAAGCAATCTAAAGATTCAATGCAGTGCCAATCACAATCCCAATGACATTTTTCACAGAAATAGAACAAAGGGACAGAAATGGAATTTCTCATCAAGACGGCAGTGTGAGGAGATATTCAACTTGTCTCCTCCCATGAACACAACCAGGTTATAACACTTTTTGGAAGAATTACCATGGATTGAAAACTGAAAACTGGATAAAAAGAACCCCCATGACAAGGGACAGTCCTAATGAAGGCAGAAGAGGCAGTAATTCTGGCTGGAGAGGACAAAAGCCACCTTTGGGAGCAGTGGAGCTTCTCAGCTGGCCAGGCGGGAGTCACCCTAATGTACGCAGCCCTCCCTGGTGGAGTGCGGTCCCAAGTGGGGGCGACACTGCTATAAGCATCCTTTGGACTCAGCCCAGCTGAGATGGAGGTCTAACTGTCTGGCTTTGCTGGTTATTAACTGCAGCAAGGACACCCCCAGAAAAGCTATTGGTAAAAAGCCAAAAAGACCCAGGTCTTAAAGGGCCCACTCACAAACTGACTCATTGCAACAACCTACAATCACCAGAGAGAAGGCTGACTGTCCTTTGGTGAAAAGAGACTCACCTGGTGGGATCTGGGGGCATCTTGGTGAGAGGAGGGACCTCTCCGGAGACTGAGACATTGGTGGGGGCCATTGTTCTGAGCTGATCCTGGTGTGCTGATACAGATACCAGTGGGGGCCATTGAGGTGCATCCATTGGCCTGTTAGCCCAGGGGTCTGCCACACCCACTAGAGAACAGATTTAATCCAGTTCAGGCAGGCAGGCAACCCACCTTAGGGACTGGCCCCACCTAACAGCAAGCCCTCAGGCTACTTTTCAGCCTGCATTGACTGACTGCCTTGATCTTCCACAGGCAGGCAAGGGTGTCTGCCTCTGTGGGGCAGAGCCTGTGTGAGGACCAGGTGAACTGTGGGGGGAATTTGGGGAGACATGGGGCACTCTGTAGTGTGGCATTGGGCTATGCTCCAGGGGGTTGAGAAGTGTGCATAGACCAGGACTGTGTTGACAGTGTATGTGGTCCTGTGGGGGGTGAGGCTTATCAGTGGCAGAAGACTTGTGCTTCACCAATAGCCATAAAAAGGATCAGCTCCACTTTCCAAAGCATGAAGCAATTGAGTGTCCCCATGCCAAGGGCCAGTAACCAGCTACACTGGGTACCAGCCCAATTAAGAGGACAATTGCAATAAGAGTGTGCTGATAGACTTTGTAGCCAACAGTGCTGAGGCTCCCCAAACTGGATTTACAAACAGCTGGCCAGGAAAGAAAAGATCAGAGTCCCTGGGTACCTGCAGTGGGAGCAACCCTGCCACAGCAGAAGAACACAAGTAGCCCACAAAGGGGTCACTCCTGGTTCTTATGGTTTGGTGATAAGAGGGAACCACCCTGCTGTGCCTCATAAGGCATACATAAGGCCACTTCCCAAGATCAGGAGACATAGCCGACTCACCTAGTACAAAGAAAATAGCACAGAGAAAGAGGCATAATAAGGAGGCAAAGGAATACTTTCCAAGCGATGGAACAGTACAAAACCCCAGAAAAAGGACTAAGTGAAACAGAAACTAGCAACCTACTTGACAAAGAATTCAAACAAAATCTAATGAGGATGGTCACAGATATGCAGAGATGAATGGATGAACACAGTGAGCACATCAGCAAAGAAATGAAAGATATAAAAAAAACAATCAGAAGTGAAAAATACAATACTCAAGAAATTCACTAGAGGGACTCACTTGCAAAGTAGAGGAAGCAGAAGAATGGATCAGCGAGCTAGATGAAAGACGAGGGGAAATCACCCAAGCAGCTTCCCAAAGAGCTGCAAGCAAGACGGTTTGTGGCTTGCCTCCCTTTGAGGGCTGGAGGCAGTGCTTTGTGCCTTCCACCTCTACAGCAATGTTGGACATGTATTAGAGCAGAAGTTCTAATGCAGCCTGATCACGGCTGGAAGGAAACTGTGCTTCAGGCCTTTGTATGAGAGGTTCCCGGTAGGCTGTAAGAGCACTGTCAAAAGTGAGCTCTTTCTCAGCTTCCCAAAGAGCTGCCAGCAAGAGGGTTGGTGGCTTGTCTCCCCTTGAGAGATGGAGGCAGTGCTTTGTGCCCTCCACCTCTAGAGCAATGTAGGACACGGCTGAGAGCAGAAGTTCTAATGCGGCCAGATCTGGGGTGGAAAGCAACTGTGTTTCAGGCCTATGTATGAGAGGTTCCCGGTAGGCTGTAAGAGCACTGTGGAGAGCGAGTGGTTTCTCAGCTGCCCAAAGAGCTGCAAGCAAGACGGTTTGTGGCTTGTCTCCCTTTGGGGCACGGAGGCAGTGCTTTGTGCCTTCCACCTCTAGAGCAATGTAGGACACGGCTGAGAGCAAAGGGGCCTTTCTGACATAGGTGCTTTCGGACACACTCTCTATCACTGCACAAGGGCGGGTGGTTAGAAGCCTTTTGTGTCTCTCCTCCTAAGCATGTGGAAGCACAATGATTCCGTCCTCCACCCAGTTGCTTAAGGGGAAGATGTGGACATTCGGTCTGAGCGGTGCTGGAAGGACGGAACTGTGGCAGAAGCAGAAGTTCTAAAGCGTCCAGATCAAGGCTGGAAAGAAACTGCATTTCACATTCCTTTGTATGAGAGGTTCCCGGTAGGCTGTAAGAGCACTCTGGAAAGCAAGTTCTTCCTCAGCTTCCCAAGAGCTGGAAGCAAGACGGTGTGTGGCTTGTCTCCCCTTGATGGATGGAGGCAGTGCTTTGTGCCTTCCCGCTCTAGAGCAATGTAGGAAACGGCTGAGAGCAGAAGTTCTAATGCGGCGAGATCAGGGCTGGAAAGAAACTGCATTTCACAGGCATTTGTATGAGAGGTTCCCAGTAGGCTGTAAGAGAACAGTGGAGAGCGAGTTGTTTCTCAGCTTCCCAAAGAGCTGCAAGCAAGACGTTTTGTGGCTTGTCTCCCTTTGAGGGCTGGAGGCAGTGCTTTGTGCCTTCCACCTCTAGAGCAATGTAGGCCAAGACTGAGAGCAAAGGGGACTTCCTGAATTAGATGCTTTCTGACAAGGTCTCCACCAGTGCCCAAGGGCTCTTGGTTAAAAGCCTCTTGTCTCTCTCCTCCCAAGCAATTGGAAGCACAATCATTTGGGCCTTGGCCCCGGTGCTTGAGGGGAAGATGTAGGCATTTATTGTGAGCAGGGTTGGCAAGATGGAAATCTGGCAGAAGCAGAAGTTCTAAAGCGACGAGATCAGGGCTGGAAAGAAATGGCGTTTCAAGTGTCTTTCTAGGAGAGGTTCCTGGTACACTGTAAGAGCACTGTGGAAAGGGAGTTCTTTCTGAGCTTCCTAAAGAGCTGGAAGCAAGACGGTTTGTGGCTTGTCTCCACTTGAGGGATAGAGGCAGTGCTTTGTGACTTCCACCTCTAGAGCAATGTAGGCCAAGACTGAGAGCAAAGGGTGGTTCCTGAATCAGGTTCTTTCCGACAAGCTCTCCACCAGTGCCCAAGGGCTCTTGGTGAAAAGCCTATTGTCTCTGTACTCCTAAGCATGTGGAAGCACAATCATTCGGGCCTTGGCCCCATTGCTTGAGGGGAAGATGTAGGCATTTGTTGTGAGCAGGGTTGGCAAGATGGACATCTGGCAGAAGCAGAAGTTCTAAAGCGGCGAGATTAGGCCGGGAAAGAAACGGTGTTTAAGCCGCCTTTGTAGGTGAGGTTCCCGGTACGCTGTAAGAGCACTGTGGAAAGCGAGTTCTTTCTCAGCTTCCTAAAGAGCTGGAAGCGAGATGGTTAGTGGCTTGCCTCCCCTTGAGGGATGGGGGCAGTGCTTGGTGCCTTCCTCCTCTAGACCAATGTAGTGCACAGTGAGAGCTAAGGGGCCTTTCTTCCATAGGTGCTTTCTGACACTCTCTCCACCAGTGCACAAGGGCGGGTCATTAAAAGGCTCTTATCTCTCTCCTCCTAAGCATGTGGAAGCCCTATCACTTTGGCCTCAGCCCCATTGCTTAAGGGGAAGCCGTAGGCATTTGGTCTGAGGAGGGTTGGCAAGATGGAAATGTGGCAGAAGCAGAAGTTCTAAAACGGCGATATCAGGGCTGGGAAGAAATGGCCTTTCAGCTGCCTTTGTAGCAGAGGTTCCTGGTACGCTATAAGAGCACTGTGGAAAGCGAGTTCTTTCTGAGCTTCCTAAAGTGCTGGAACCAAGAGGGTTTGGGGCTTGTTTCCCCTTGAGGATTGGAGGCAGTGCTTTGTGCCTTCCACCTCTAGAGCAATGTAGGCCAAGACTGAGAGCAAAGGGGACTTCCTGAATTAGATGCTTTCTGACAAGCTCTCCACCAGTGCCCAAGGGTTGTTGGTTTAAAGCCTCTTGTCTCTCTCCTCCCAAGCAATTGGAAGCACAATCATTTGGGCCTTGGCCCCGGTGCTTGAGGGGAAGATGTAGGCATTTATTGTGAGCAGGGTTGGCAAGATGGAAATCTGGCAGAAGCAGAAGTTCTAAAGCGGTGAGATCAGGGCTGGAAAGAAATGGCATTTCAGCCGCCTTTCTAGGAGATGTTCGCTACATAATGTGTTGAACAAAAAGTTTCATGAAAATAGTAGGATACTGATTGACTCATGCAACTGTTCCTGTCTGTTAGAACCAACTTTTACACATGTGCCGTTACGTAATATGACACCTTTCCAGAGTCCTGAGGACAGTATTTTAGAGATATAGCTGGACGTTGTTTAACACACACAATGGCATAGTTATAAATGTCTTTTAATCACTCACCTTACAGAGTTTCTTATGTGCAATGAACATGAAGTGCAGATTGCTGAACAAAATATTTCACTGAAGTAGCACTACTGTTAGAAACCCCTTTTATGATTGTGCCTTCACAGGTTGTATAATATACTGTACAGAGTTCTGAACACTGAAATGGCACTACAGACATTCATTTAAGATGATAACATTGTTAGAAACACATTTTACACGTGAGCATTATATAATTTATAAATTACGACATGGAGTGCTGATGAATGTTTCACTGAAATCGCACTATAATCACACATTCACATATATAGCCCAAATAGAAACAACTTTTACTATGTGCCTTGACAGAGCGCATCATGTGTAAGACAGAATGTAGTGTTTCATTGAAAAATCACAATCCTGACAGCATTTGCACTGCTAGCACCAATAGAAATATCTTTTACTTTTGTGCTTTTACAGAATACATAAAATCCTTAAATGTGCTGAGCAGTGTTTCACTAAAATTATGATACCGTTTAATTCACACAAGTATTGATAAACACGTTTATTTACTTAATGTATAAAATGCAGCATAGAATACTGAATACAGTATTTCACTTGAGTAGGAGCATGACAATTCACAGAGCTAATGCTCTTAGAAAAACTTTTTGCGTATGTTTCTTTACAGAGTGTAATATCAGGATACTGATTCCATCAGAATATTAGCACTTTTAGGAAAAAAGCCTTTATACCTGATCCTTTACTAATTTATTACTTGTAGCACGGAAGTCTGAGCACAGAATTTAACCATACCAGCACTACAGTGATTCACTCACAGAGCTAACAATATTTTGAAAAAATGTACATATATGGCTTTACAGATCATATAAGAAATAGCACAGAGTATTAAACAGTGTTTCATTAATGTAGCACTATACTGATTCACATAGGCTCTTAATGGTCTTAGAAACATCTTTTATTCAAGTGTCTTTACAGAATGTATAACTTTCAGCACAGAATGATGAGCATAGATTTTCACTGAAATATCAATTAATGATCCATTCATAAAGGACAGAATTATTAGAAATAACATTTACAAATGGTGTTTTCCAATACTGCATAACATGAAACGAAATCATTAACACAGTGTTTAACTGGATTAGCACTATACTGACTCATTCATGAAGTTAGTACTATTAAAAACACTTTTATATAAGTGCTTTTACAGAATATATAACTGGCAGCACAGTGTACCAAATACAGTGTTTCACTAACATAAGATGATAGAGGATAATTCACAAAAAGAGCACTGCTACAAAGAAATGTTACACGTTTCTTTACAGAATGAACAGCATACAGTACTAATATTCAGCACAAAGTGCTGAACACAACGTTTCACCTTCATATCACTACACTGATTTATTCAGGCTGCTGGCACTGTTAGAAACACCATTTATAATAGAAACTTTATATAGTATATAATTTGAAGCACATATTTACTAAATATTAATTGACTGAAACAGCAGTGTACTGATTCAAACACAAACCTAGCCCTTTTAGAAACCTTTTTATACACGTGACTTTACAGAATGAATAACTTGTATCATAGCTTCTGGACCCAATATTTCAAAGAAATGGCTCTATACTGATTCATTGATACAGCTGACAATATTAGAAACATATTTTATATGTGTGCCTGAAAAGACTGTACAACGTTTTTCACAAAGTGCTGAGAAAATTCTTTCCCTGAAATAGCACTATATGGTTTTATTCGAGCAGCTAGCACTTAAAAACATCTTTTATGTGTGTGCCGTAACAAAGTACACAACATGAAGTGCAGAGGATGGAGCACAGTGCTTCACTGTGATAGCATTATGCTGATTCATTACTGAAGCTAGTACTGTTTTAAACACCTTTATGCATGCGCCTTTACAGAATATATACCATGTAGCAAAAAGTGCTGAGTACAGTCTTTCACTGAACTAGCGCAGTACTGATTAATTTACACTGCTAGCACTGTTAGAAAGACATTTTACCTGTTTCTTTGCAGAGTATAATAAATTGTAGCACTACTTGCTGAACACAGTCTCACTAAAGAAATAGTAATTGATTCATACACAAAGCCATCCCTAATAGAAACCACTCTTACCTATGTGCTTTTACAAAGTGTAAATGTGCCACAGAGGATGCTGAACATTGTGTTTCAGTGACGTGCCACTATGCTTGCTCACCAAACCTGCTGGTGTTATTAGAAACGGTCTAATACACGTGTCTTTACAAAGTGTATAACTTGAAACATAGAATGCTTAGCATGGTGTTTCACAGTAATATCACTGTATTGATTCATTCACTGTTGGAACTTTACAAAATGAAAACCACACAATGCTTAGCAAACTGTTTCACTGAAAAACCACTATCCTTATTTATTCATGCAGCTAGTGCTGTTAGAAACACCCTTTATACATGTGCCTTTATGGATTGAAGAACACATAGCACAGAGTACTGATCACTTGTTTCATTTAAATAGTATTTTATTGCATTATTCACATAGCTAACATGGCTAGAAAACCCTTTTATACATGTGTCTTTGCAGAATATATAACATTCAGCAGAGAATGTTGAGCAGGTTTTTACAGAAATTTTGGTGTACTGATTCAAACACAGAAACATGTCTATATATGTGCTTTGCTTTGTTATGTATATGAACTATCTGAAAATGACATAAAAATATATCATTTACAGTAGAATTGAAAACAATAAAATACTAAAAAATAAATTTAAACAAGGAAGTGACAGATCTATATACCAAAACTATGAAACATTTATGAAAGAAATTGAAGAAGCAACAAACGAATGGACAGACATCCCATGTTCATGGATAAGAAATAAATATTGTTAAAATGTCCATACTACCCAAAGCCATCTATAGATTCAATGCAGTCACTATCAAGGTTCCAATGGTATTTTTCACAGAAATAGAGAAAATACCCTAAATTGTCATGCAATGATGAGAGACTCTGAATATTAGAGGAATGGTGAGAAAGAAGAACAAAACTGATGGCAAAACACTTCCTGATTTTAAACTATACTACAAAGCTACAGTAATCAAAACAGTATGGTAGTGGCATAAAAATATACATATAGTTGAATGGAACAGAATTGAGAGGCCAGAAATAAACACTCACATATATGGTCAACAAATATTTGAGAAGGGAGCCAATACTCAATGCAGAAAGGATAGTCTGTTTATTAAATGGTCTTGGGAAAACTGGATAACTGCATGAAAAAAATGAAATTGGAATTTTATCATACACCACTCACATAAATTAAAATTAGAACCATACAACTTCTATAAGAAAACGAATAGAAAACTTTGCTTGTCATAGGTCCTGGCAACATATTTATGGATATGACACCAAAGTACAAGAAGCAAAGGAAAAACTAAAATATCAAAGTAAGGATTCTGTGTAGCAAAAGAAATAATCAACAGGAGAAGTGATGTCACCAAGATGGTCATTCCTGGCTTTGCTTTTCTTCCCAAAAATCTAACAATTATTTATGAACAAGATACGACTGAGAAAATCCTGGAACATGAAAGCGAGACTGAAGCACATCCCAAGCACCAAAGAGACCACATTAGAAGAGTAAGAGGAGCACCTATATACTGACTGCATTGCCCCTCCCCCAGGCTGGCATTCCACCATGCTGAGAGGTCTCTGCTGAGCCTGCAGTTACTACAGTGGAAGAAAAGAAGTCAAGGAGGACATCCAGCTCCTGAAATGTTGTGGGTTACATCTTGGGAGTTCCCAACATGGTCTTACCCTACAGGGAATGCAGGGAAACCGGTGGGATGTGGTCACTGGGAATCAGATTGTGCTGGAGAAGGGGGAAGAGACTTGTAACAATCAGCACTTTGATCTTGGCATATTGAGTTTCTACCTGTGTCTCTATCCAAGAGGGGGGCCATCTACTCACCTCAAGACATGCCAATAGTTGAGAGGCAAGGTGGTAGGAGAGAAAGGGTTTTATTACAGTTTGTTTGCAAGGAGGAAGATGGCTGACTAATGTCAGAAAGAACCGTTTTACAGAACAAAGACTACAGGCTAGTTATTTAAAGGCTAGTCTCCAGGTGGGGGCAGACATCTTGTCTCAGTTACTGATAATCTTTGTTTTACTGGCTATGCATCAGAGAAGGGAGCAACACCCTATACTCTGATTTAACATAAAGATAATAAGAACAAAATCTTCAATATATGCAGTAAAGATTACTGTTTATGTGGGTGGTGCAAACACCTGCAGTGCCCAAGTAGTACTCCCAACCAGTGGCTTTGCTCATCTGTAAAGCCAAGAAGGTTGCAGTCTGATGAGGGAATTCAGTAGGGTGTAGGTCTGCTTGATTTGGGTCCTCAACCAAAAAGCCTTTAATGGCCCTTGACCCTATCCTGTCTTCACCCAGGTAAGGGAGCTGAGTCATAGCCTGGTCTATAGCTGAGTGTAGCTCCTGGCCCTATCTGGCCAGAAAGACTGGCTGGAACACCTGGAATCTATGTAGCCCAGCAACACTCAAGCAGAGAGTACAGCAAGCAGTTCTGATCAACTGTGAAGCAAAGCCTGTGGTACTGTTTGGCCAAGGAACTTGGGGAGTAGGTCAGATTGAGTCAAGACAATAGAGCCCTTCCAGGCTTGGACTTGGTTGCCTGTTCCTCCCAGGAAGGGGATGTAATTCATAGCCCAACCTATTTCTAAGAGTAGCTTCATGACCCTCTCAACAAGAAAGACTGACTCAGAACACCTGGGAGGCTGCTTGGAGCTGGCCCTCCTGTTCCACCCAGGCAGAGGAGCTCATTCGTAGCCACACCCACTTATGAATATAGCTCCCAGCCTGTCTGATTAGAAAGCCTGGCCATAACACCTGGAAGCTGCATAGCCCAGTAATGCTTGAGCAGAGAGTAGAGAGGGCAGAGCTGATCATCTGCAGAGGAAAGCCTGCTCAAGCAGGGAACTTGGGGAGTGGGTTGGCTTGAGTCAAGACAACAAAGGAGCCTGCTGGCTTTGGAACCATTTTTCCTGCTCCACTCAGGCAGGGAGACTATTCATGGCTCCACTCATTGCTAAACATAGCCTTCAGTCTACCTGACCAGGAAACCTAACCAGAGCACATGGGAACCTGATTAGCCTATTCAACAGCCCTGATTCCATTGGGACTTGAACATAGAGCAAAGTCTGTGGCTTTTGCCATCTGTAGAACATAATCAGTGGCCCTGTCTGGCCCAAGAAATCAGTGCATAGTCTTGTTTAATTCTAGTTCACAAACAATAATTCATGCAGTACCTGGAGCCTGTTGTGCTGCCTCATGATGTCAGGGGAGCTAATTTATAGCCCCTCCTACTACTGAGTATAGTATCCAGCCTTGACCACCTATAAGCCTAGCCAGAGAACCCAGGAACCATGGGGGCAATTCCTAAAGCCTCACTTGGACAGAAAACCAAACCAGGAGTCCTGCCAAAATGTTCTCAGCCAGTGGCACTCTCACCCACCATCAGAGCTTTAGCAGTGGCTTCAATAATAAACCCTGATAGCAGGCCTCACCTGCCCAAGGACATTACCTGCTGATACATCCAGAAACCCAAAGTGAGATGAGATGAGATGACTGGTGAAGAACTGTCTCTGGAAAAGCAAACTTATAAAGTCTGGAAGAGGTACCACTTACTCAAATGTAGAGATACCAACAAAAGGAATCAAGGATCACAAAAAAATTAGGTAAATATGACACCACTAAAGGAAACTAATAAAGCTCCAATAACTGACTCTAAAGAAATAGAGATCTATGAACTGTCAGAGAAAGAATTCAGAATAATCCTTTTAAAGAAGCTTAGTGAACAAGAACACACAGTCAGACAAGTAAACAAAATTAGGAAAACAATGCATGAACAAAATGAGAAGTTAACAAAATAGAAATCATGAAAACAACAGAAATCCTAGAGGTGAAAAATTCAATGACTGAATTGAAGAACTAAATAGAGTTTCAAAAATAGATTTGATCATGCAGAAGAAAGAATCAACTACCTAGAAGGTAGGACATTTGAAATTATCCAGTCAGAGGAACAATAAAAAAAAGAGGGGCCAGCCCCGTGGCCAAGTGGTTAAGTCCGCACACTCCACTGCAGTGGCCCAGGGTTTGGATCCTGGGTGCGGACATGGCACCGCTCATCAGGCCATGTTGAGGCAGCAGCCCATATGCCACAACTAGAAGGACCTGCAACTAGGGTATACAACTATGTACCAGGGGGAATTTGGGGAGATAAAGCAGAAAAATAAAGATTGGCCACAGTTGTTAGCTCAGGTGCCAATCTTTAAAAAAAATAAATAAAATAAAAGAGTGAAAAAAGCCTACGGGACTCTTGGGAAACTATCAAAAGAGACAATATCTGCATTATGGTAATTCCAGAAGGAGAAGAGAAAAAGAAAGAGGCAGAAAGTATATTGAAAGCACTAATGACTGAAAGCTTCTCAAACTTGAGGAGAGAAATGGACGTCCAGATCCATAAGGCCCAAAAGATCCCAAATAGGTTGAACCCAAAAAGGGCTACACCAAGACACATTATAACTAAATTACCAAAAGTCAAAGACAAAGAAAGTAATTTAAAAGCAAGAGAAAGTTGTTTCTTTGAAAAGGTAAACAAAATTGACAAAATTTTGGGTAGAATAACTAAAGAAATAAGAGACCGGACTTAAATAAAATTATAAGTGAAGAAGGAGATATTGCAACTGACAACAGAAATAGAAAGGAACATAATAGGCTACTATGAAAAACTATATGCCAACAAATTGGACAACTTCAAAGAAATGGAAAAATTCTTAGAAACTTACAACCTATCAAGAATGAATGAGGAAGAAATAATAAACTGAAGAGCCCAATTATTAGTTAGAAGATTAAACCATTAATCAAAAATACCCCAATGAAGTAAAGCCTAAGACCAAATAGCTTTATAGTTAAATTTTTACCAAACATTTAAAAAGAATTAACACCAATCTTTCTC
This sequence comes from Equus asinus, assembly GCF_041296235.1. NCBI lineage: Eukaryota > Metazoa > Chordata > Mammalia > Perissodactyla > Equidae > Equus > Equus asinus. The sequence continues at coordinate 29,076 of NW_027225540.1, forward strand.
AAATTCTTCCAAAAAATAAAAAAGGGAAGACTCCCAAACTCATTTTATGAAGTCAGCATTACCCTGATACCAAAGCCAGAAAAGTACAATACAAGAAAACAAACTACAGGCCAAAATCTCTGATGAACATATATGCAAAAAAAACCCTCAACAAAATATCAGTACATTGAATTCACCATGACCAAGTGTTATTTATTCGTGGGTTGCAAGAATAGTTCAACATGCACAAATCAATAAATGTAATACATCACGTTATTAGAATCAAAGAAAAAAATCACATGATTATCTCAACAGATGCAGAAAAAGCATATGACAAAATTCGAGATCCATTCTTAAGAAAAACTCTTAACAAATTAGGTATACAAAGAATGTACCTCAAAATAATAAGGCCATATGTAACAAGCATACTGATAACCAGCTCAGTGGTGAAAATTTGAAAAATTTTTCTCTAATAGCAGTAACAAGACAAAAGTACATCTCTCATGACTCCTATTCAACATAGTACTGGATGTCCTAGCCAGAGCCATCAGGAAAGAAAACAAAATAAAAGTCATCAGAATTGGAAAGGAAGAAGTAAAATTGGCTCTGTTTGCAGATGTCATAACCTTATGTATAAAAAATCCTAAAAGTACCACCAAAAAACTGTCGATCTAATCATCAAATTTAGTGAAGTTGTAGGATAGAAAATTAGCATACAAAATTATAAGCATTTCTATATACTAACAATAATTATCCAAAAAAGAAACAAAGAAAATAATCCTATTTACCATAGCAACAAAAACAGTGAATACTTTGGAATAAATTCAACCAAAGAGGTAAAAGATCTCTGTACTGAAAACCACAAGACACTAATGAAAGAAATGGAAGAAAATGCAAATAAGCGGGAAGATATCCTATGATCAAGGATTGGAAGAAATAATATTGTTTAAATGCCCATACTACCCCAAACCATCTACAGAATCACAGCAAACGCTATGAAGATTTTAATGGCTTTTTAAAAATAAAAAATAGAGAAAACCATCCTAAAAGTTATATGGAACCATGTAATACTTTAAATAGCCAAAGCAATCCTGAGAAAGAAGAATAAAGCAGAAAGCATCACACTTCCTGATTTCAGATTGTACTACAAAACTATAGTAATTAAAACAGTGTGGTACTAACATAAAAACAGACACATAGACCAATGGAACAGAATTGAGAGCTCAGAAATAAACCCATGTATGTACAATCAACTAATATTTGACAAGGGAACCAAGAACACTCAATGGAGAAAAGACAGTTTCTTTAATAAAATGGTGTGGGTAAAATTGGATATTGTCATGTAATAAAATAACACTAGACCCCTATCTTACACTACTTACAAAAATAATTCAAAATGGATTAAAGAAACCTTTGTGCACTGTTGGTGGGATTGTAAACTGGTACAGCCACTATGGAAAACAATACGGAGATGCCTCAAAAAATTAAAAATAGAACTACCATATGATTCTGCAATTCCACTTCTGGGAATATCCAAAGGAAGCGAAAACACTATGTTGAAGAAATATCTGAACCTTCACTTCATAGTAGCATTGCATACAACAACCAAGGCATGGAAACAACCTAAGTGTCCATTGAAAGATGAATGGATAAAGAAGTAGGATTATAAGTACACACACACACACTGGAATATTATTCACCCTTAAAAAAAGAATGAAGTCCTGCTATTTGCGACAACATGGATGGACCTTGAGGGCATTATACTAAGTGAAATAAGTCAGACAAAGACAAATACTGCATGATCTCACTTATATGTAAATTTTAAAAAAATCATAGTAAAAGAGATTAGATGTGGTTACCAGAGGGGGAAGGTGGGGGATGGAGAAATTGGAGAAAGGTTGCCAAAAGATACAAACTTCTAATTATAAGACAAATAAGTACTAGGGATGTAATGTACAACATGATGACTATGCAGTCATGCATTTCTTAATAACGAGGATACATTTGAGAAATGTGCCATTAGGCAATTTTCCCATTGTACAAACATCATAAAGTGTGCTTACACAAACCTAGATGGTGTATAGCCTACTATGAACCTAAGCTATATGGTACTAATCTTATGTGACCACCATCATATATGTGGTCCATCATTGACCAAAACATTGCTATATAATGCATGACTGTAGTTAAGACTGCTGTATGGTATATTTGAAAGTTGTTAAGAGAGTAGATCCTAAGAGTTCTCATAACAAGATAAAGAAATTTTTCTATTTTTTATATCTATATGTGATGATGGATGTTAACTAAACTTATTTTGGTAATTATTTCATGACATATGCAAGTCAAATCATTATGCTCTACACCTTAAACATACACAGTGCTTTATGTCAATTATATATCAGTAAAACTGGGGGAAAAAAGTCAAACAGGAGAAAATAATAAAAAATGGAAAGGTGTCCTATGGAATGGGAGAAAATATTTGCACCCCATATATCTGATAAGGGGTTAATATCCAAAATACACAAGGAACTCATGCAACTCAATAGGGAAAAACAATCAGATAAAAGGTGGGCAGAGGACCTGAATAGACATTTCTCCAAAGACAAATAAATGACCAATGAGTACATAAAAAGGTGTGGAATATAACTAATAATTAGAGAAATGTAAATCAAAACCACAATGAGATATCACCTCACAGCTGTGAGAAGTACTATCATCAAAAAGACAAGAGGTAAGTGTTGGCGAGTGTATGAAGAAAATTAAATCCTTGTGCACTGTTGATGGGAATGTACATTGGTACAGCCACTATGGAAAACATAGGTTCTTCAAAAAAAACTAAAAACACAACTACTATGGGATTTAGTTAAACCGCTTTGGGTACGTATTTTAAATAATTGAAACCAGACTATTGAAGGAATATCTCCACCTTCACATTTATTGAAGCATTATTCACAGTAGCCAAGATATGGGACCAACCTAAGTGTCCATCAAAGAATGCATGGACAAAGAATATGTGAATATATAGGTGATCTTTAGGTATACATACATACATACATATATAATGTTATTCAGCCATGAGAAATGATAAAGTCCTACCATTTATGACAACACAGATGGTCCTTGAAGACATCATGCTAAGTGAAATGAAAGAGAAAGACAAATACTATATAGTATCACTTATATGTGGAATCTAATATATCAAGTCTGTAGAAACAGAGTATAGTGGTAGTTATCAGGGCCTGGGTAGGCGGGGGAAATGGAGAAATGTTGGTGAAAGAGTACAAGCTTCCATTTAGAGAAAGAATAAATTCTGGGGATTTAATTCACAGTATTGTGAATGTGAATAACAATATTGTACTATATACTTGAAAATTGCTGAGAGTAAATCTTGTGTCCTCACCACAAAAAAGATATGATAATTACGCAACATGACGGAAGTGTGAGCTAACACTACAGTGGTAATTATATTACAATATGTAAATGTGTATAAGATCAACACTTTGTACACCTAAAGTTACAAGTTACACAATGTTATATGTCAATTATATCTCAATAAAGTTGGGAGGAAAAAAGAAATGCTTTAATATATGTGCTTTTATACAATTTGTGTCATGAAGCAGAGTGCTGACCACAATTTTTTACTGAAATAGCACTCTTCTGTTTTATTCAAGCCTGTAGCAATATTAAAAATTGTTTCCGTGTGTGCTTATAAAAGTATGAACATGCAGCACAAATTTATGAACACATTGTTTCAAAAATATGATGATAGAGGTTAAATCACATCAATTACCAACAACTTTTACATGTCTTTACATTGTGTGCAACATTAAGTTCAGAGTGCTGGAAATAGTGATTCACTCTGGCTTCTAGGACTGTTAAATACACCTTTAAAGAGATGTCTTTACAAAATTTAAACCTTGAAGCACAGAGTCCTAAAGATATTGTTTCACTGAATTACAGTATACTGATTAAGCCACACAGCTAGTACAGTTAGAAACAAATTTAAGCATTGTATATACAGAGTGTATAACATGCAGCACAGGTTTCTGAACATAGGGTTTCACAAGAATGTGATGATAATCTAATTCTCACAAATAGTATTGTTAGAAACAACTCATACAGGTGTCTTTACATTGTGAATAGCATGAAGCACAGACTGATTAACAAAATGTTTCAGTGAAATAACGCTATACTGATTCATTCAGGCTGCTAGCGTAGTTAGAAACAACCTTTTTTGAAACTAGTGGCAAAAAAATACATAACAAAAAGCTTACCATTTTAACTGTTTCCAATTATACAGCTCCATAATATTAAGTATATTCATATGGTTGTGCAACTAATGTCCATAAATATTTCATCTTGAAAAACTGAAACTTTATACCCATTAAACATCACTCCCCATTTCTCCCTCCCCTAAACCTTGGCAAAAACTATTCCACTTCTGTTTCAATTAATTTAACCACCCTAGATACTTCATGTTAGTGGAATCATACAGTATTTTCCTTTTTGTAACTGACTTATTTCACTTAACATAATGTTTGAATTTTCTCCATGTTGTAACATGCGCCAGAATTCTTTTTTTCAGGTTGAATAGTATTCTATCGTGTGCATATACCTCATCTTGTATATGCATTTATCCATTGACAGGCACTTTGCTTGCTTCTAACTTTTGACTTTTATGAAAAGTACTGCTATTTTAAGGGGTGTGCAAATATCCCCTCAATTTCTTACATTCAATTCTTTTGGATGTATGCTGAGAAGTGAAATTGCTGCGTCATATGATACATCTATTTTTAATTTTTTGAGGAATGTTTATACTGTTTTCCATATTGACTCCAACAATGAACCTTTCCATCAACAGTGTATAAGGGATCATATTTCTCCACCTCTTCCCCAACACTTATTTCCTGTTTTTTCTTTTCTTGAGCAAGATTAGCCCTGAGCTAACATCTGTCCCAATCTTTCTCTATTTTATATGTGGGTCACTGCCACAGCATAGCTGACAAGTAGTATATGTCCACGCCCAGTATCTAAACCTGTGGACCCAGGCTGCCAGAGCAGAGCATGCCCAACTTAACCACTAGGCTATGGGGCCAGCCCCTTCTGTTTGTTTTTTAATAGTAGCCATCCTAAGTATTCTAAGGTGATATCCATTGTGGTTTGACTTGTGTTTCCTTGATTATTAGTAATGTTGAGAATCTTTTCATATACTTGTTGTTTATGTGTATATCCTCTTTGGAGGAAAGTGTATTCAAGTCCTTTGTACATTTTAATCGGATTGTTTTGTTGTTGTTCTTGAGTTTTTGGATTCTTTACATATTCTGGATGTTAACCTCTTGACATATATATGATATGCAAGTGGTCTATCTTATTTTATAAATTGCCTTTTCGCTCTGTTGACTGTGTCCTTTAATGTACAAAACAGTTTTCAATTTTGATGCAATCCAGTTTCTGTACTTTTGTTGACTGTGATTTTGGTGTGATGTCCAAATCCTTTACAAATACAGTGCCATGAAGATTTTCTACTATGTTTTCTTTGAATATTTTATAGGTTTAGATCTTTGTTCCATTTTTAGTTAACTTTCATATATTGTGTGAAATAAAAATACAACTTCATTTATTTGCATGTGGATATCCAGTTTTCCCAACACTATTTGTTGAAGTAAAAGTTTTTCCCCAATTGAATGGTCTTGGCAACTTAGGTAAAAATTACTTGACAATATGTGAAAGAGTTTATTTCTAGGTTTTCTATTCTGTGTCATTGATATTTGTGCCTGTCTTTATGCCAGTGCCATACTGTTTTATTAATGTAGCTTTGTAATACATTTTGAAATCATGAAGTGTGAGACCTCCAACTCTGTTCTTATTTTTCAGATTGTTTTCTTAATGATATTAATTTTCCATTGCAAGAACAAGGTATGTCTAAGCAATTATTTGTGTGTTCTTTCAGCAATGTTTTGTAGTTTTCAGTGTAAAAGTCTTTCATCTCTTTGGTTAAGTTTACATCCACGTATTTGTGTCTTTAATGTTATAGTAAATGATATTATTTTCTTAAATTCCTCATTGTTAGTGTATAGAAACAAAACTGATTTTTGGAGTGGATTTTTTTTTTATCCTGCAACTGCCTAATTCATTCATTAGTTCTAAGAGAACTTTTGCTGTTGTTGTTCAATCTTAAGATTTTATACATCTAATATCATGTCTGTTTACAGAGATAATTTTACTTTTTTAAACAGCTTTACTGACGTAGAATTCACATACCATACAATTCACCCATTTAAAGTGTAGGTATATTTGGTATGTTACATTAACTTTTTTTAATGTGGTAAAACATATACAACAGAAAAGTTGCTATTTTAACCATTTTAAGTGTATAATTAAGTGGCATTAATTATAGTCACAATGTTGTGCAACCATCACCACCACCTATGTCCAAAACTTTGCCATCATCCCAAACAGAAGTTCTGTACCCATTGAACAGTAATTCCACATTCCTCTCTCTAAATTTAGATGCATTTTAATTTCTTTTTCTTGCCTAATTTGTCTGGCTACAGCTTCAATATTATACTGAATAGAAGTGGTGAAAGTGGGTATTTTTGTTTTCTTCCTTATATTAGAGAAAAAGCTTTCAGTCTTTCACCATTGAGTACAGTGTTAGAGGTGAGCTTTTCATATATGGACTTTATTACGTTGAAGTAGTTTCCTTCTATTCCAAGTTTGATGAATGTTTGTATTAAGAAAGAGTGCTGAATTTTGTCAAATGTTTTTTCTGCATCAATTGAAATCATCATGTGATTTTTTCCCCTTCATTTTGTTACTGTGGTGTATTACATTAATAAATTTTCCTATGTGGAAATATCCTTGCATTTCAAGATGAAACACCATTTTCTGTTTCATTAAAAGGTGTTTCCTTTTAATGTGTGGATGAATTCTATTTTCTAGCATTTTGTCGAAGGTTTTTGCATCAATAGTCATCAGGGATATTGTTCGATAGTTTTGTTTCGTTATTTTCATGTAATATTACTTTCTGGAGTTAGTATCTGGGTAATGCTGGCCTCATAAAATGAGTTTTGAAGTATTCCAACCACTTAAAGATTTGGAATAGGTTGAGGAAGATTGGTGTTAATTCTTCCTTAAGTGTTTGGTAGAATTCTCCACTGAAGCCATGTAGTCCTGAGATTTAGTTTTATTGGGAAAGTTTTCAGTACTGATTCAAACTTCTTACTAGTTACAGACTTGTTCATATATTTATGTCTTCAGGATTCAGTCTTGGTAAGTTGTGTTTCTAAGAATGCACCCCTTTTATCTAAGGTATTTAATGTCTTATGCAATTTTCACAGTACTTTATTCTAACGTACTTTATTGATGTAAAAAAGATAGTACTATCCCTTCTTTCATTTCTCACTTAAGTAATTTGAGTGTTCTCTCTTTTTTATTTCTTAAATTAACTAAAGGTTTTAAAATTTTGTTGATCTTGTACCAACTTTTGATTTCATGGATTTTTTCTATTATTTTAATCTCTATTTTACTTTTCTGTGATCTAATCTTTATTATGTTTTTCTTCTGCTCAATTTGAATTTGGTTTGTTCTTCTTTCTCTAGTTTCTTGGCGTATAATGTTTGATTGTTGGCTTGAGGCCTTTCTTCTTTTATTTTATTTTTTTGGTAGACTGGCTCTGAGCTAACATCTGTTGTGAATCTTTTTTTCTCTTCTTCTCCCCAAAGCTCCCCAGTACATAGTTGTATATTCTAGTTATAGGTCCCTCTAGCTGTGCTGTGTGGGATGCCGCTTCAGCGTGACTTGATGAGCTGTGTTAGGTCCACACCCAGGATCCAAACCAGTGAAACCCCAAGCTTTGGAAGTGGAGCATGTGAATTTAACCACTTGGCCATGGTGCTGGCCCCATAGGATTTAAAAAAAATTTTGCAAAGAATATCGTTGGTATTTTGATGGAAATTGTGTTACTCTATAGATGGCTTTGGGTAGTACAGACATTTTTACAATATTACTTTAATCCATGAACACAGACTATCTTTCCATTTATTTGTGTCCTTTGATTTCTGTCAACAAAATCTTGCAGTTTTCATTGTACAGATCTTTCACTTTATTGATTAAATATATTCCTTGGCATTTTACTGTTTTTGATGCTATTATGAATAAGATACTTCTCTTTATTCCTTTTTTAGATGTTTCATTATTAGTATGTAGAAATGCAATTGATTTCTGTATTTTGATTTTATATCATGCAACTTTACTGAAACTGTTGTTTAATTCCAAGAGTTTTTGGTTGAGTCTTTGTGATTGTCTATATATCTAATCCTATCATCTGCAAAAAGTGACAACTTTACTTCTTCCTTTCCAGTTTGGATGCCTTGTATTTCTTTGTCTTTCTTAATTGCTCTATTTAAGATTTCCAGTACTATATTAAATAACTGTGGTGAGAATGGGCATCCTTGTGTTGTTTCTGATCTTAGAGAAAAAGCTTTCAATTTTTCTCCATTGAGTACAATGTTTGCTGTGGATGTGCCATATATGAGGTATATTCCTTCAACACCCAATCTGTTAAGTATTTTTATGATGAAAGGATGTTATATTTTGTCAAATGCTTTTTTTGCATCTATTGAAATGATCATGTGATTTTTATATTTCATTCTACAGTTGTGTGTTACTTAATGATGGGGATACATTCTGAGAAATGTGTTCTTAGGCAATGGTGTCATTGTGCAAACATAGAGTGTGCTTACACAAACCTAGATGGTATAGCCTATTACTATAGCTACACTTTTATATGACTGGCACAACAGTAGGTTTGTTTACACCAGCATCACTAAAAACATGTGAGTAATGTGTTATGCTACAACATTATTATGGCTACAACATCACTAAGAAATAGAAATTTTTCAGCTTCATTATAATTTTATGGGACTACTGTTGTATATACAGTCCATAATTGACTAAAACATTGTTATGCAGCACATGACTGATTAATGTAATGTATTACATTTGTTGCTTTGTGTATGTTGAGCCATCTTTGCATCCCAGGCATAAATCCCACTTGGTCATGGCATATATTCATGTTAATTTTCCTGAATTCAAATTGCTAATATTCTTCTGAGAGTTTTTTCATCTATATTCATCTAGGATATTGGTCTACAGATTTCTTTTCTTGTGATATCTTTATCTGGTTTTGGTATCAAGGTAAGGTTGGCCTCATAGAATGAGTTTGAAATAGCCAAAGCAATCCTGAGAAAGCAGGAAAAGCCAGAGTTTTTACAATTTCTGATTTCAAATTATGTTACAAAGTTCTAGTAATTAAACGTATGATACTGGCATAAAAATAGGCACACAAAACAAAGTAACAGAATAGAAAGCCAAGAATCAACCCCCCACATATATGGTCAACTAGTATTTGACAAGGGAATCAAGAACACCCAATGGGGAAGGGATAGTTCTTTTAATAAATGGTGTTGGGATGACTGGATAAACACGTGCAGACCAGTGGCATTGGACCCCTATCTTATACCACTTACAAATAGTAACACAAATTAGATCAAATACTTAACATAAAACTTGATAATATAACACTAATAGAAGAAAATGTAGGGAAGTTCCACTTTGGTCTTGGCAATATTTTTATGGCTATGACACCAAAGTGCAAACAACAAAAGCAAAAATCAACAAACGATATTCTGTTTAACTTAAAAATCTTCTTAACAGAAAAAGAAACAATTGACAAAATAAAAAGGCAACCTACAGAATAGGAGAAAAATTTCACAAACCATGTATTGGATAAGGGGTTAACACAAAATATATACAGAACACATACAATTAAATAATAAAAAAATTTAAAATGGGCAGAAAAACTAAATAGACACTTTATAGAAGACATCCAAATAGGAAAGAGTTACATGAAAAGATTCTCAAAATCACTGATCATCACAGAAATACAAGTAAAAACCACATAAGATATCATGTCACACCTGTTAGAATGGCTATCATCAAGAAGACAAGAGATAACAAATGTCAGTTAAGATGTGGAGAAAAGAGAACAACTGTGCACAATTGGTGAGAATGCAAATTGGTTCAACCAATATAGAAAAACAATATGGAGGATCATCATAAAATTAAAAATAGATCTTTTATGATCCATAAATTCCACTTCTGAGTATATACCTAAAGGATATATATATATGGATATAAAATGGATGCTATATATTATATATATATACTGGAATTTTAGCCTTGAGAAAAAAGGACATCCTGTCCTTTGTGACAACATGGATGGAACTTAAAGATATTATACTAAGTGAGATGTTAGGCAGAAAAAGACAAATACTGTATTGTATCACTTATATGTAGAATCTAAAAAAGCCAAAATTGTTAAAACAGAGAGCAAAATGGTGCTTACCAGGAGATGAGGGTGAGGGCATAGGACAGATGTTTAGAGGTACAAACTTACAATGAGTATAAATGAGCCCTAGGAATCTAATGTACAGTATGGTGAACATAGTCAATAATATTGTATTATAACCATCAAACTTGCTAAGAGACTAGAACGTAACTTTTCTAACCACCAAAAGGAAACTATAATATAAACAGGTGCCAAATTATTGCTGCAATGGCAATCATATTACTATATATAAATGTATCAAGTTAACGTGTTGTACACCTTAAATTTACATGATATTATATGTCAATGGTATTTCAATTTAAAAAAACAAAAAAATTTGAAAAGGACAAAGATTCTCACTCTTACCACTTCTTTTCAGCATAGTCCTGGAAGTCCTACACAGAGCAATTAGGCAAAAAAGAAATAAAGACATTCAAATCAGAAAAGAAGTAAAATTATTACTGTTTGCACATGACATGAGAGTTATGTAGTAAACCTTAAAGAATCAACAAAAACCTGTTAGAATACATGAATTTAGTAAAGTTGCAAGATAAAAATCAATATACGAAAATTACTTGCATTTCTATAAACTATAAATGAACTATCTGAAAAAGAAGTTAACCACCTCACTTACAATAGCATTAAAAAGATTAAAATAGGAATGAATTTAATAAGATAAAATACTTTTCATACTTCAAACTATAAAGTATTGATGAAAGAAATTCAAGGAGACACAAAGTAATGGATAGACATCTCATGTTTTTGGATTGGGAAAATTAATATTGTTAAAATATCCATACTACCCAATGTGATCGTTAGATTCAATGCTATCCCTATCAAAATCCCAATTGTCTTTTTTGCAGAAATCGAAAAAAAATCCTAAAATTCCATATGGAACTATGAAAGACCCAAAATAGCCAAAGCAATCCTCAGAAAGAAGAACAAAACTGAAGGCATCACATTTCCGAATAACAAATGTTATTACAAAGCTACTGCAATTACAACAGTATGGTACTGGCATAATGACAGACATACAAAATGAATGGAACAGAATAGAAAGCCCAGGAATAAACTAATGCATATACAGTCAACTAATCTTTTACAAGTAAGCCCAGGATACACAATGTGGAAAGGGTTGTGTCTTTGACAAATGGTATTTTGGAAAGGTGGACATCTGTAGGCAAAACAAAATGTGAATTGGACCCCTACCTTACATGACAACCAAAATCAATTCAAAATGTATTCAAGACTTAAACAAAAGACCTAAAAATCTTAGAAGGAAACGTAGGGGTAAACCTCTTGACATAAGACTTGGCAATAATTTCTTGGATATGAGATCAAAAGCACAGACAAGAAATCAAACGTAGACAAGTGGGACTACATCAAACTAAAAACCTTACGTACTACAAAGAAAGTAATCAACAGAGTGAAAAGAAAATCTATGCAGGGAGAAAATATTTGCAAACTATATATTTGATGAGTTTAATATTCAAAATATATCTGAACTCCTACAACTTAATTGTAAAAGAACAAATAATCTGATTTAAAAATGGGGAAAGGCTTTGAATAGATGTTTCTGCAGAGAAGACATAAAAATTTTCAACAGATATATTAAAAGTGCTCAATCCCAATAATCATTAAGAAAATGCCAATCAAAACCATAGTGAAATACCCCTTCACATCTATTAAAATGGTTATTATCTTAAAAAAGAAGTATTGTAAAAGATATGGAGGAGCTGGAACACTTGTACACTGTTAGTAGAAAGGTAAAATGGTTCAATCACTATGGAAAGCAGTATGGAAGTTCCTCAAAATTTAAAAACGGCGTTGTTATATGATATAGCATTTCTACTTCTAGGTAATTTTCCAGAAGAATTGAAATCAGGACTTTGAAGAGATATATGCCTTCTCATGCTCATTGCTGCATCATTTGCTATAGCTAAGATTTAGAAACAACCAAGATGTCCATTACAAATGAATGGATAAGAAAACATACGCATATGATGAATGAATATTATTCAGTCATGAAAAGTAAAGTGTGTTATATGTGGTGATATGAACATGGAGAACATTATGCTAAGTGAAATAAGCCAGCCATAGAAGGACAAATATCACATGATTCCACTTATATCAGCTATCCAAAAATAGCCAAACTCACAGAAGCAGAAAGTAAGAGAGCAGTTGCCAGGGGCTCAAGAGAGGGGGAAATGGGGAGTTGCCATTCAGTGGGTATAAAGTTACAGTTATACAAGATAAAGAAGTTCCAGGGATACGCTGTTCAGCATTGTGTCTTTAGGTAAGAATACTGTACTGTACACAAAATTCTAACGGAGTAGATCTCATGTTATCTCTTCTTATCACAATTAAAAAAAAAAAAACTAGGGTTGTTAGAAATGACTTGACACATGTGCCTTCACAGGTTGTATAAAATGTAGCACAGAGTACTGAACATATTTTTTTTCTGAAGTACCAGCATGCTGATTCATTCAAAGTTGTGTCAGAAAAAAAATTTACACTGTTCTTTAGAGAGTACATAACATGTTCTGAACACTGTTTCACTTTAATAACTGATTGTACTGATTAATTCAGGCTTCTTTCACTGCTTTAAGCTTATTTTATACCTGAGGCTTTACATACTTTATGACTTGCAACCCAGATTGCTGAGCACAATATTTAACTAAATTCACACTGCATTGTTTCATTCACTCAACTAGCACTGTAAGAACCAACTTTTACACATGTGCCTTAGGAGGAATAACATGATGAGTTTGCAAAGCAGAGTGTTTTGGTGAAATAGCACTATAATGTTTAATTCACTATTAGAATCACCTTTTACATGTGCCTCTACAGGGTGTATAATATACAGCCCAGATTACTGAACACTGTGTGCCGCTTTAATAGAAATATTCTGATTTGTTCAACTTGTTAGAATCATTTTCTATACATGTGTTTTATAGAATATATTTACAGAATGTATTACATTCAGGACAGTGTTGAGCAATGTATATATATATATATATATATACACACACATATGTATTCATATATATATGAATGAATATGAGTCTATCTATATATAATAGATTTTATATTATAAATAATATTTATATATATTCACTCATATTCATTCATCGCTAGCACTGTTAGAAACAAGTAGTCCTTAAATGACTTTATGGAGTGTATAACATGAGGCAAAGAGGGTTGAACACACTGTTTAGCTGAAATGGCTGGATACTGAATTCAGTGATGATGATAACGCTGTTAGAATTTACTTTTACACATATACCCTACACTGTGGCTAACACACAGACTGATTGCTGAAAAACAGTTTCACTGAAATGGCATTATAGTGAGCCAATCAGGCAGCTAGCAGTTTCAGAAAATATATTTTACATGTGCTATTACATAGTGTACAATATACAAATCAGAACACTTACAAACTGTTTAACTGTAGTAGCAATATCTCAATTTATTCCAACAAATAGCATTGTAAGGAAGACAATTTACTCAAGTTACTTTCAAAGTATATAATATGCAGCCCAGAGGTTTGAAAACAATTTTTTCACAGAAATTGTACTATATTGATTTATAAAAACAGCTAGCACTTTAGAAACATTTTTTACAAACCTGAATTTTAAAAGTGTATAACGTGGTACACAGTTGTGAACATATTGTTTCACGGAAACAACACAGCACTAATTAATTTACACCAGAAGCATGGTAAAAAGAAAAACAAGTAACCGTTACACATGTGACTTTACAGAGTGTATACCATGAAGCATAAATATATGAAAACAGAAATTCGCTGAAATAGCACTATATTGATTTACTCACAGAGCTAGCACCATTAAAAAAACCTTTTGTAAGTATGCCTTTATATCATGCAAAAAAGGGTGATGGAAACAGTGTTTCAGTGAAATAAAATGATAGAGATTCATACACAGATATATTACTGCTATAATCTCCTTTCCTAACTTTCATTTACAGAATGTATGTTATGCCACACACATTGATGAACAATTTAAAAAGTTAGATATAACTTTCACATATGTGGACTATATTTTTTGCTCCTTTCATAGAGTGCTGAATATGATGTTTCACTGAGATAGTACTCTACCAAATCATTTATGAAACTAGCACCTTGGAAAAGTCTTTTACGACTTCATCTTTACAGAGTGTATAACACAGAGAACAGGTAACATGATACAGAATATAACTTACACATGTGACATTACCAAGTCTGTAACATGCACCACAGAATGCTGAACAGTGTTTCACAGGTGTAACAGTATAATGATTCATCTTCACATATAGCAATGTAGAAATTCCTTTTACACATATCTCTTTGCAGAGAGTATAATAAAGGACACGGATTCCCAAAAAATTGTTTCACTGAAATAGCATCATATTGATTTATTTGTGTAGATGGTATTTTTAGAAACAACCTTTAAACTGTGACTTTATAGTGAGTATAACTTTCCACACAGTGCCGAACAAAATATTTAATTTACATAGGACTATATTGATTTACTCTCATAGCTAGTAATGTTCAAACACATTTTATTTTATTCTTTTAAGGTATGCTTTTTGGTGAGGAAGACTGGCCCTGAGCTAACATGTGTCGCCAATCTTCCTCTTCCCCCCCCAAAGCCTCACTACATAGCTGTATATCCTAGTTGTAAGTCATTCTACTCATTCTAGTTCTTCTTTGTGGGATACTGCCACAGCATGGCTTGATGAGTGGTGTGTAGGTCTATGCACTGGATCTGAACCAGCTAACCCCAGGCTGCCAAATCAGAGCATACAAACTTAACCACTTGGCCACAGGGCCAGCCCCCACATTTTATTTCTATTTATTTTTTCCAGTTTATTAAGATATAATTGGCATATAACATTGTATAAGTTAAGGTGTACAGCCTAATGATTATATATATATGTATTATTACCACACTATAAACTTCAATTATCCATTATGCAACAAAAAAATTGCAAGGCATGCAAAGAAATAGGAAAGTATGGCTCATTCAAAGGGGAAAAAAACTAGAGCAACAGAAACTGTCCCTGATAGATACCAGATGTCAGATTTACTTGACAAAGACACTAAAATAACTGTCAAAATTACTCACAGAACTATATAAAGACCTGAAGAAAGCAAAGAAGATAATTATTAACACAATGGAAATATCAGTGAAATGATAGAAAACATAAAATGAAACAAAATGGAAACTCTGAGGACAAAAGTACAAACACTTAAATGGAATTTCACTAGAGGGATTCAAAAGCAGATTTCAGTATGCAGGAGAAATAGAAAATGTAAAGATTAGAGAACTGAAATTATTAAGCCTGAGGAATATGAAGAAAGAAATATTGAACAAAATTAAACACAGGTTCTGGTTCCATCATGGTGACATGAGAGGACCCTGAACTCACCTCCTCCCATGGACACACTGAATCTACAGGTGTATACAGAACAATGAGTTATGAAAGAAACCCAAATACAAGCTGTGACTCCTACACATTGGTCAAACCAAAAAAACTCCACATCAAAATGGATAGAGAGGCTGAGGCACAATCTTTCCATAAATCCCATCCCCAGTGCAGTGGCACAAAATTGAAAGGGAATTCACAACAGCCAGCTTCTCTCTGAGTATCCGAGGATTAGAACCCCACATCTATCACCCCAACTTTTAAGTCTTGCACCTGAGAGATGGAACCCCACAACAGCTAGCTCTGAAAGCCAATAGGGCAGACATCCATGAGACCCACAAGTCTATAACAAATGAAGAAATAGTTCTTAAGGCTTGCACAGACTTTCTGTGGCAACTTCCCCAAGGCACACAGCAGAGGGAGCTGAATGAAATGCACCAAGTCTTTCTGTCAAAGAGGTTTTATGCTTCACGCTTTTAAAATCTTCAACATGAGGGGAAGGCGTCTAATTTAAAACACTTCTAGGGACCTACAGAAATACTCTCCAAGAACCAGGGAGGCCAGTGTGTTTCATCTTTATGCTCTCCCCCTGCCTTGTTCCAGGTCCATGATAATTCTCAGAAAGAAGCTTGTGCATATGTCTAAGGACCCAATTTTTGCAACTACTGGCCAGGAAATGGCCCTTCATAGCCTGGCTATCATATCCAGCGGGGCTTATATTTGTGGATCCCATAGGACTGTTTCAAACATAGAAAGAATTCTTACCCAGCTAGTTCCCAGGGGTAAGGAGCAGAGGCAGCCAACTGAAACACACTCAGTCTTTGTGTGAAATAGACCTATTTGCTTATCTTAAAGCTTTGGCAGGAGGAACAATTTCTAATTTAAGACATGTCAGTAAGCCTAATGCAATAGGCCTTCTGACAGGATTTGGCACCTACTCAACTACTGGGAGCTATTAAAAGATAATAGACTGCTTGGATAAGCACAAAGACTTGAGAGGAAACCAAGAGCTGAGGCAGGTTTGAATGCAAGGTTCATCTCCTATAAGAAGCCACTCCTTCAAGACTAGGAGAGGTAGTTGTTTCATCTACTGTATAGAAATCAACAGAGTCAAGCAAAATGAGAAAATAGAGGAATATGTTCAAACAAAAGAGTGAGATAAAACCTCAGAAAAAACCTTAGTGAAGCAGAGATAAGTAATCTGGTAAAGCCTTCAAAGTAATCGTCATAAGATCCTCACCAAACTGGTGAGAAGAATAGATGAACACAGTGGGAACTTAAACAAAGACGTGGGAGATATAATAAAGTACCAAATAGAAGTCACAGAGGTGAAGAATACAATATCTGAACTGAAAAATACACTAGAAATTTTCAACAACACACTAGATGAAGCAGAAGACAAGATGTGTTGACTCAAAGACAAGGCAGTGACACTTACCCAATCATTGCAGCAAAAAGAAGAAAAGAATTTTTAAAAAGTGAAGGGACTTATGGGGCAACATCAAACAAACCAACATTTGCATCATAGGTTTCCAAGAAATAGAAGAGAGAATGGAACAGAAATCCTATTTGAAGCAATAATAGCTAAAAACTTCCCTAACCAGGGGAAGGAAACAGACATCCAGATGCAGGAATCTCAGAGTTCCAAATAAAAGGAATCCAAAGAGACACACACCAAGATACAATATAAATAAAATGTCAAAAGTTAAAGACAGGGAGAAAATATTAAAAGCACCAAAAAAGAAACATCTTGCTACATACAAGGGAATCCCATAAGACTATGAGCAGACTTTTGCAGAAACTTTGCAGGGCAGAAAGGAGTGGCACAATATATTAAAAGTGCTGAAAGAAAATACCTCCAACTAAGAATACTCTATCTGGCAAAGTTAGCATTCAGAAGTGAATAAGAGATTTTGTTTTCCAGACAGGCAAATGCTAAAGGAGTTCATCACCACTAAACCAATCTTACAAGAAATGTTAAAGGTGTTTCTTCAAGTTGAATAAAAAGAGCACTAATTAGAAGCATAAACACATATGAAAGAATAAATTTCATGGAAAGGTAAATATATGGTAAAGCTAGTGAATTTTATTACTTATAAAGCTAATATGAAGGTTAAAAGACAAATGTAGTAAAAATAACTATGATTACAACAATTAGTTAAGGGATACAAAAGATGAAACAATGCAAAATATGACACGAACAACACAAAATGAGGGGAGAGTGAGTAATGTTGAATTTACAATGAGATCAAACTTTAGTTGTTATCAACTTAAAATAGACTATTATAGATATAAGCTGTTAGATGTAAACCTTAAGGCAACCACAAAGCAAAATCCTATAGTAAATATACAAAAGATAAAGAGAAATAAATATAAGCATACCACTAAAGAAAGTCATTAAACCACAAAGGAAGAAAGTAAGAGAAGAAGAAAGGAACAGAGAGGAACTACCAAAACAGCCAGAAAACATGTAACAAAATGACAATATGCACATATTTATCAATAATTACTTTAAATGTAAATAAACCAGGTACTCCAATTAAAAGACAGAGTCGTTGAGGGACATAAAAAGAAGACCCATCTATATGTTGCTCTCCAGAGACTCATGTCAGATGTAAGCATACACACAGACTGAAAGTAAAGGGATGGAAAAAGATATTCTATGCAAATGGAAACCAAAAGAAAGCTGGAGTAGCTATACTTATATCCAACAAAATAGACTTTAAAACAAAGACTATAATAAGAGAGGAAGGGCATTATTTGATGATGAAGGAGTCAATCAAACAAAAGGATATAACATTGATAAATATTTGTGCACTCAACACCGGATCACCTAAACATATAAAGGAAATATTAACAGACATAAAGTAGAAATAGACAGCAATACAATAACAGTAAGACATTTTTCATTTGTTTTTTTTTTTTTTTGAGGAAGCTTAGCCTTGAGCTAACTACTGCCAGTCCTCCTCTTTTTGCTGAGGAAGCCTGTCCCTGAGCTAACATCCATGCCCATCTTCCTCTACTTTATATGTGGGATGCCTATCACAGCATGGCATGCCAAGGGGTGCCATGTCTGCACCCAGGATCCAAACCAGCAAACCCCAGTCTGCTGAGAAGCGGAACCTGCGAACTTAACCAATGTGCCACTGGGCTGGCCCCACAGTAAGATGCTTTAATATCCCACTTTCACTAATGGATAGATCATCCAGGCAGAAATCAATAAGGAAACACTGACCTTAAACAACACTTTAGTCCAGATCAATTTAACAGACATTTATAGATCATTCAATCCAAAGCAACAGAATACACATTATTCTCAAGTGAACAAGAAACATTCTCCAGGATAGATTATATACTAGGCCAAAAAACAAGTCTTAAATCGAAGGAAGATTAAAATAATATCAGAGATGGTTTCTGACCATAATAGTATAAATATAGAAATCACTTACAAGAAGAAAACTAAAAAATTCAGATATACATGGAGATTAAACATACTTCTGAACAACAAATGGCCCGAAAAAGAACAATAAAAAATCACCTTGGGACAACAAAGAAACAACCCACCAATTGGGAGAAAATATTTGCAAATCATACATCTGACAAGGGGTTAATCTTCATAATATACAAAGAACTCACACAAATCAACAATAAAAAAGCAAACAAACTGATCAAAAAGTAGGCAGAGGAGATGAACAGACATTTTTCCAAAGAAGAGATACAGATGGTCAATAAACATATGAAAAGATGTTCAACATCACTAATCATCAGGGAAATGCATATTAAAAATTACGCTAAGATACCCCCTTACACCTGTTAAAATGGCTATAATCACTAAGACTAAAAGTAAATGTTGGTGAGGGTGTGGAGAGAAGGAAACGCTCATACACTGCTGGTAGGAATGCAAACTGGTGCAACCACAATGAAAAACAGTATGGAGCGTCCTCAAAAAACTAAAATAGACCTACCATATGACCCAGATATCCCACTACTGGGTATCTACCCAAACAATTTGAAATCAACAATCCAAAGTAACACATGCAACATTATGTTCTTTGCAGCACTATTCACAACAGCCAGGACATGGAAGCAACCCAAGTGCCCATCGACTGATGACTGGATAAAGAAGATGTGGTATATATATATATATATATATATACACACAATGGAATACTACTCAATCAGGAAAAATGACAAATTCATCCCATTTGCAATAACATGGAAGGACCTGGGGGAATTATGCTAAGCGAAATAAGCCAGTCTGAGAAAGACAAACACCAGATGATTTCACTCATATGTGAAATATAAACAAGTACTGGGACAAAGAAAACAGTTCAGTGGTTACCAGGGGAAGAGGGGTAGGGAGGGCACTGGGGGTGAAGGGAAGTACTTACGTCGTGACAGTCAAGAAATAATGTACAACTGAAATCTCACATTGATGTAAACTATTATGAATTCAACAAAAAAGAAAGAGAAAAAAATTACCTTGAGACAAATGAAAATGGAAACACAATATACCAAAGCTTATGGGCTGCAGCAAAAAGAGTTTTAAGGGGAAAGTTCATAGCAATAAATGCCTCCTTCAAGAAACAAGAAAAAACTCAAGCAACATAACTTGACGCTTCAAGGAAGTATGAGAATAAAAATGAAAAAGCCCAGAGTTAGTAGAAGGAAGAAAATCACAAAGATCAGAGTGAAAATAAATAAAATAGAGACTAAAACGACAATGGAAAGATCAATGAAAGTAACAGTTGGTTCTTTAAAAAGATAAACGAAATTGACAGACCTTTAGCTAGACTAACCAAGAAAAAAGAGAACTCAAATAAATAAAATCAGGAATGAAAGAGGAGATGCTACAACTGGCCACATAAATACAAAGTTTCATAAGAGACTACTATGAATAAGTATACATCAAAAATTTGACAACCTTAGAAGAAATGGATAAATTCCTAGAAACATACACCTTACCAAGACCAAATCATAATGAAATAGAAAATCTGAACAGACTGATTATGGGTAATGAGATTGAATCAGTAATTAAAACCTCCAAACAAAATCTAGGACCAGATGGTTTCACTGGTGAATTCTACCAAACATTTAAGGAAGAATTAATACCAATCGTTCTCGAACTCTTTCAAAAATTGAAGAGGAAGAAACACTTTCAAATTCATTTTACAAAGCTAGCATTACTGTGATACCAAAAACAGAGAAGACACCACAAGAAAAGAAAATTACAGGCCAATATTTCTGATGAGCTTAGAAGGAAAATCCTCAACAAAATATTAGCAAACCAAATTCAACAAAACATTAAAAGGATCGTACACCATGATGAAGTTGGGTTTAGTCCAGGGATGTAAGGATGGTTCAAAATCAGCAAACCAGTCAATGTGATATACCATCCTAACAAAATGAAAGATAAAAGTTATATGATCACCTCAATAGATGCTGAGAAGGAATTTGACAAAATTCAACAACCATTTATGATAAAAACTCTCCACAAAGTGAGTATAGCTGGAAATAACATCAATGTAAAAATCATATATGATAAGCTCACAGCTAAAATAATACTCAATGCAGAAAAATTGAAAGCTTTTCCTCTAAGATCAGGAACAAAGCAAGTGTGCCTATTCTCACCACTTTTATTCAACATAGTACTGGAAGTCCTAACCAGAGTAATTGGGCAAGAAAAATAAGCAAATGGCATCCAAATCAGAAAGAGAAAAGTAAAATTGTCACTATTTCCAAATGACATGATGTTATATATGGAAAACCCTGAAGACTCCCCGAAAAAGCTGTTATAACTAATAATTAAGTAAAGTTGCAGGACGCAAATTCAGTATACAGATTTTTATCTCTTGCAATTCTATACACTAATAACAAACTATCAGAAAGAGCAATTTAAAAAATCTCATTTTAAATCTAAAGGAATAAATTAGCTACAAAGGAATTTATCCAAGAAGGTGAAAGACCTGTACACTGAAAGCTATAGATCATGGATGAATGAAATTGAAAAAGACAGAAATAAATGGAAAAATATTATGTGCTCATGGATTGGAAGAATCAATATTGTTAAAAATTCCATACTACTCAAAAAAATATGCAGATGCATTACAATCCCCGTCCAAGTTCCAAGAGCATTTTTCACATATATAGACCAAACAGTCCTAACATTTGTATTAAACCACAAAAGACCCCAACTAACTAAAGCAATCTTGAGAAAGAATTACAAAACGGAAAGCATCATGCTCCCTGATTTCAAAAAATATTGCAAAGATATAGTAATGAAAACAATATGGTATTGCCAAACAAAACAGATATATAGGTCAATGGAATAGAAGAAAGAGGCCAGAAATAAACTCACACCTATATGGTCACTTAATTTATGACAAGGAAGCCAAGAATATACAATGAGAAAATATCACTCTTTTCAACAAATGGTGTGGGGAAAACTGGACAGTCACATGCAAGAGAATGAAACTGGAGCACTATCTTACACCATACACAAAAATTAACTCAAAATGGATCAAAGACTCAAATTTAAGACCTTAAGACTCCTAAAAGAAAAGATAGACAGTAATCTGACTGACACTAGTCTTGGCAATTAGTTTTTTGGTTTGACGCCAAAAGCACAGACAACAAAAGTAAAAAAAAAGAGTGGGACTACGTAAAAGTAAAAACCTTTTGCACAGCAAACAAAACCATCAACAAAATTAAAAGACAACCTATCAAATGGGAGAAATTTTTGCAAGTTGTATCTCTGATAAGGAGTTAATATCCAAATTATATTAAGAAACTCATACAACTCCATAACAAAAATCCAAACAATTTGATTAAAAGATGTGCAGAGGGTCTGTCTGAGTCCAGTATAATTCTAATTCTGTGAAACATTGTCCTTATTACTCTGTGCTTCAGGTTTTAAATAATGTAAAGAACATTTTCACAGGAGTAGTTTTATAGTTTGTATAATATGAGGCAAAATGTGCTGAACACAGTGTTTCATTGAAATAGTAGAATCTGATTCATTTACACAGCTACCACTCTTAGAAATATTTTTTAAAGTGTGCTTTTACAGAATAAAAGGTATTTTAACAGTAGGTATTTCACACAGCTGTCATGGTACACAGTAACACTATGTTTCATGGATCAGTATAGTGCTATATAGTGAAACACTGTGTTCAGAACTCTGTGCTGCATGTTATTTACTCTGAGAAGAAATGTGTAACAATTTTTTTAACAGTGTAGCTGTGTGAATTAATTAGCATGCTCCTTCTTTAGTGAAACACCTTGTTCATACTCTGTGCTGCATTTTATCCAATCTGAGAAGCACATATGTAAAATTATGTCTAAAAGTGCAGATTCTTAAAAGAATAGGAATACTATTTCAGTGACATTTTGTTTATCACTTTGTGCTGCATGTTATACATTTTGTAAGTAAATATACTTAGTTTTCTAACAGTGATATTTGTGTGAATATCCTGTATCATCCCATTTTAGTGAAAAACTGTGTTCAGAACTATATGCTGCATTTTAGCATTTTATACTTTCTGTAAGTGCACAGGTATAGAAGGTGTTGCTGTCAGGGTGAACTGCACGAATATATCAGGAAAGTGTTCTTGTTCAGTGAAACAAGATGTTCAGCATTCTATCTTGCATGATATACATTTCGTAAAGGCACATGTGTAAAAGTTGTTTCTAATGATTATCTGCATTACTAAATCTATGTAATGTCATTTCAATGAAATAATATTTCAGCACTCTCTGTTGCAAGTATACACTCTGTAAATACACAAAAGTAAAAGTTGTTTTTAACAGTGCAATCTCTGTGTATGAATCAGCATCATGCTATTTCAATCTCTGTTGTATGTTATATACTCTTTAGAGATGCATATTTAAAAGTTGTTTCTAAAGTGAAAACTGCATGGGTTAATAAGTGTAGTACTTTTTAAGTAAAATACTCTATTCACCTCTCTGCACATCATGTAACAAACTGTTAAAACACAAGGGTAGAAGGCATTTCAGACAGTGCTGTCTATGTGAATAAATCGGTATACTGCTGGTTTAGTGAAACACTGTGTTCAGCAAATTGTGTTTTTCGTTATATACTCTGCTAAGGCACATTCATAAAAGACTTTTGTTAATGGCAGTGTCTGTGTGTATGAACAAGTATTGAGCTATTTAGTGAACCACTGTTATAACACATTGGGCTGTATCCTTTCACGGTAAAGGTAAATATGTAACTGTGTTTATAACACCAAAAGCTGTGTGAATAAATCAGGATATTGATATTTTAGTTAGACATTGTCAGCACTCTGTATTGCCTGTTATATATTCTGTAAAGTACTTGTATAAAAGTTTTGTCTGACCATGCTATCTATGTAAATAAATCTCTATAGTACTATCTCAGTGAAATATTGTATTCAGAAATTTGTGCTGCATTGTTATAAAGTCTGTAAAAGCATATATCTAAAAGTTGTTTCTAACCATGGGCAACTGTGTGACTTAATCAGGAGTGTGCTCTAACAATGTAAAATTATTCAGCATTTTATGCAGCATGCTATACATTCTGTAAAAGTACACTTTAAAAAATATTTCTAAGAGTGGTAGCTGTGTAAATGAATCAGATTCTACTATTTCAATGAAACACTGTGTTCAGCACTTTTTGCCTCATATTATGCAAACTATAAAGCTACCCATGTGAAACTGTTCTTTATAACAGTGCTAGTTGTATGAATGCAAGAGAGTAGTCCAAATTCAGTGAAACAGTGTGGTCATTACTCTGAGCTTCAGTTATAAACTTTGTAACTGCTCACGAATAAAAGATGTTTCTAAGAAGGCTAGAAACCTATACACATCACAATAGCGTTAGTTTAGTCAAGAAGTGCTCAGCAATCTGTATTTCATGTGATATATTCTGTAAGGGAACACATGTAAAAGTTGATATAAGAGTGTTACTTATGTGAATGAATCAGTATATTGGGAATTTAGTGAATCACTCTTCTTAGCACTCTGTCCTGCCAGTTCTACATTTTGTATAGGCTTCTGTGCAATAGGTATTTCTAACAGTGCTAGTAGCCTGAATAAATCATTATAGTGCTATTTCAGTAAAACACTGCATTCAACAGCCTCTGCTTCATGTTATTCACTGTGTAAGGATGTGTAACAAACTTTTGTAACAGTATTTTTGTGAATTAATCATTATATCATTTTACTGAAACAGTGTTCAGCACTCTGTTACATTATTTACTTTTTAAAATCACATACGTAAAAATCATTCATAACAGTTCTAGTTGCTTAAATAAATCAGGATAGTGATATTTTAGTGAATCACTGAGTATTCTGAGTCGCATCTTATATACTCTCTAAATGTATGCATGAAAATGTTGTTGTAGCATTGTTAGTTATGGGAAATACTAGTATTCTGCTGTTTGTGCTATTTGTATGAAACAGTTTTCAGCATTGTGTGCTGCATGTTGCCACACACTTAAAGGTTCATGTATAAAACTTGTTTTCAACAATACTAGCTGTGTGACTGAATCAGTACAGAGTTATTTTGATGAAAGGCTGTGTTGATAACTGTGTGGTACATGTACATGTTCCAAAGGTGCATAGAGAACAGTAATTTCTAACAGTGTTACATGTGTGAATGAATCAGTATAGTAGAATTTCAGTGAAGCACTGTGCTAAGCACTGTGTGTTATATGCTGTATAGTCTATAAAGGTGCATGTGAAATAGTCATTTCTAACAGTACTAGCTATGTGGATGAATTAGGATAGTTCTGTTTTAACTATCTTGTAGTTAATTAAGTTACTCCTCTTGTAACTACTAAATTTAATAGTGAAACTATTATCAGCATGCTTGTTGCATGTTATACATTCTGTAAATGTGCATATACAAAAGCACTAGCTGCATGAAGAATAAAGGTTATATAAATAAAGAAACTATAAATATATATAAATAAAGGTTCTATAATAAAGAAAGTAAAAAAGTTGTTTCTAAAGGACTAGTCTCACTAAACTAGCCTATATTGAGTCAGTATAGGGCTATTTTAGCGGAACACTCTATTCAACATGAGCTTCATGTCATATTTTTTGAAAGGCACACATGTAATAGTGCTGGATGTGTGGATTAACCAGTATGGTGCTATTTCAGAGAAAGTATTCACCACCTGTGCTTCTGCTCTTTTCAGTCCAAACTGGCAGAATTGCTGCTAAGATTATTGATCAGATCTAGAAATCACATGCCTAATCTCTTTAGTAAATGTCCAGCCATACCCTTGGTGTTCCTTCCACAGCTCTTTCTTATTTTTGTCACATCAGAAAAATGAGAATTTTCCAGATTTTAAAGTTCCAACTTCTTTTGGCTTAACAACTTCTTCTTCAATTTCTCTCTCTCTTTTGTCATTCTACTGTAAGCACTAAGGAGAAACCAGGACATGTCTTCATGACTTTGCTTAGAAATCTCCACAGATGTGTATCCAAGTTCATCACTTACAAGTTCTACTTTTCACAAAACACTAGAACACAATTTAGCAAAGTTTATTGTCACTTTATAACAAAGATATATATATATATATATATATATATATATATATATGTAGATAGATAGAAGCTTTCTACTGCTTTCTTCTTTTCTTTCTGAGCTCTTACCACCAATGACTTATATCCATATTTCTACCAAAGTGCTTTTAAGGCAATCTGGATTTTTCCAAAATTCACCTCAAAACTCTTCCAGCCTCCAATCATTACCAAAGACACTTTCACACTTTTAGGTATTTGTTACACTAGTACCCCACATTTGGAATCAAAATCTGTATTAGCTTGCAAGGGCTGTGTAACAAATACCAGCAACTGGGTGGCTTAAACAACATAAGTTTATTTTCTCACAATTATGGAGGATAGAAGTCCTGGATCAAGGTGTCAGCAAGGTTAATTTCTTCTGAGGCCTCTCTCTATGGTTTTTAGATGGCCATCTTCTCCCTGTTTCTTCACAAGGTCTTTCCTCTGTGTGTGTCTGTGTCCTAATCTCCTCTTCTTGTAAGGACACTAATCAGATTGGATTAGGGCCCACCCTAAAGACCTAATTTTAACTTAAATACTCCTCTAAAGACCTATATCCAAATATAGACAGATTTCGATGTACTAGAGAACAGGACTTCAAGGTATGAAATTTCAGGGGGTAGAAATTCAGCCTGTAAAACCCTCTGTAAATTCACACATATTCATAGCATTTATTAAAGTTCTGTTTTCATGTATGACTCAGGATCATGCCTCTTCCATTAAACACTGTGTTCAGCAGCCTGTGAATAATGTTGTATGTCCCAAAAGTGCCTTGTTTAAAGGTGTTTCTGATAGTGCCATCCGGATGAACAAATCAATATATTACCATTTCAGCGATGCATTTATTGAGTACTTTGTACTGCATCTTATACACTCTGTAAAGTCACATGAATAAAAGGAACTTTTGACAATGTTATCCATCTCTATGAATAAATATCTTGCTCTTTCAGCGAAATACTATGTTCAGCATATTGTGCTCCTTGTTATACACTCTGTAAAGACACATATGTAAAGAGATTTATAGGAATTGCTGAAGGATTGCTGAGAATAAAGTGGGATGGGAAGACTGTCGACTCAACTCCTCCTACAGATGCAATGACTTTATAACTACCTATGGAACAATTACCCCTCAGAGAGAACCAGAAACTGGATAAAAAGAACCCACACAACAAGGAACAACACTGACTGAGGTGGAAGAGGCATAAATACCTCTCAGGAGAGGGAAAAAAAATCACATTCTAGCCATGGTGCTTCACAGCTAGGAGAAATCTTAAGGTACAAAGCTTTTCCTGGAGGAGCTGGGTATCTGAGCAGGAGAGCTTTGTCACAATAAGCAGCTTTTGAACTCATCACAACTGAGATGAGTGTCATGATATCTGGCTTTGCCAGCTATTAAAAACAATGAGGGGGGCTGGCCGCATGGCCAAGTGGTTAAGTTCACGCACTCCGCTGCAGGCGGCCCAGTGTTTAATCAGTTCAAATTCTGGGTGTGGACATGGCACTGCTCTTTGAGTCATGCTGAGTTGGTGTCCCACATGCCACAACTAGTAGCACCCACAACGAAGAATATAGAACTATGTACCGGGGGGCTTTGGGGAGAAAAAGGAAAAAAATAAAATCTTTAAGAAAACCCCCAAAAAACCATGAGGAATATCCCTATAAAAGCTAAAAAGCATAGGAGAAAGAAATGCCTGCTTTTTCTGGACCCATGCACAAATTCATTCATTCTGGAAACCAACACGAAATTACTAGAAAGAAAGGTGTACCGACCTTTAGTGAAAGAGATTCACTTGGTAGGCTCTGGCCACATCTCAGGGAGGCAGGTGGTGGCTGGAGCCACCTCTCCAGGAACTGAAAAAGAGGCACAAGCCATTACTGGGACCTAGTACAAGTGTCCTGACACAGATGCTGGCAGATGCCATTTGATTTCTTCACCTGGCCTGTTAACACAGGGCTTTTCCCCATGCACCAGAGCACTGATTTAATCCAGCACAACCAGGGCAGGCAGCCTGCCCTAGGAACAAACCCCACCAACCAGCAAGCATGCAGGCAACTTGTGGGCCCAAGTAGGCTGACTATGAGCAACCTTTTGCAGCAGGGCAAGAAGGTCCACCTCTGTCAAGCAGAGTGTCCGCAAGGGGTGGGTCTGGGTTGGAGTGTGTGGGACCTCTGCAGCAGCAGGGCGATTGGGTTCACTTCAGTGGGGCAGGGCATGAACCTGGGGCAAGACTTCATTGATGGGGTGTGTGGGCCTGTTGTCAACTGCAGCAGACTTGTGCTTCTCAACTACATAGGGGACTGCTCCAAATTCCAATGCATGAAACAACTGTGTACTATCATGCCTGGGGCTGGCCCCACCTGGACACACTCCTGAGAGAGCTAACAGCCTTCCAAGCCAGAGGCCTACAGCAATTGTGAACCCCTGAGTCTAGCAACAAGACACAATGGGGGCCTACTCACTTAACAGCAAGACAGCAGCAGGTGTGTGCCATTAGACCTTTAAACTACCTGTGCTTGGGCTCCCTTCCACCCAATAAAGTGACTAAAGAGACTGTACCAGCCCCACACAGTTGAGCCTTACAACCAGGGAGCCGGGGGACTGCCTAGCCTTTGCATGCACTTGCAGTAGGAGCAACCCTTCCACAACAGGAGGGCAAGCATAGCCCACATAGGGGACACTCCTCAAACATTTGGAACTGGTGACGAGAGGGAAGCACATTGCTGGGGCTCATAAGGCTTCTCTTAAAGATGGAGATACATAGCCCATCTACATAATACCTAGATACAAGCACAGAGGCAAAATGAGGAGACAGATGAATATGCTCCCAATAAGGGAATAGGAAAAGAACTAAATGAAACAGACATAAACAATCTACCTGATAAGGAGTACAAACTAATAGTCATAATGATGCTCACTGATCTTGGGAGAAGAATAGATAAACAGTGAGAACTTCAAAAAGAATTGGAAAACAAAAAAGAACCAATCAGAACTGCAGAATACAATAATGGAAATGAAAAATTCACTACAGAGAATCAATAGCAGAGTAGATGACACAGAACGACAGATCAGTGAGCTGGACAAAAGACTAGAGGAAATCACCAAAGCTGAACAGAAAAAGAAAAATAATTGAAAACAATGGGAACACTCTAAGGTAGCTCTGGAACAATATCAAGCATACGAACACCCATATTATAGGTGTTCCAGAGGAGAAGAGAGAGACAAAGGAGCAGAGAATCTATTTGAAGAATTAATAGCTGAAAATTTCCCTAACCCAAGGAAGGAAACAGACATCCAGGTACAGAAATCACAGAGAACACTAAACAAGATGAACCTAAAGAGGTCCACATCAAGAAACATTGTAATTAAAATGTCAAAAATTAAGGAGAAAGAGAGAATCTTAAAAACTGCAAGAGAAAGGCAACACATTACATATAAAAGAAACCTCATAAGGCTATCAGCTGACTTCTCAGCAGATACTGAGATACTTACTGGCTAGAAGGGAGTGGCATGATGTATTTAAAATGCTGAAAGGAAAAAAAAAAAGCCAGGAATACTCTACCTGGCAAAGTTATCACTCAGAATGGAAGGAGAGACAAAGAGTTTTGCAGACAAGCAAAAACTAAGGGAGTTTATCACAAATAAAACAGCTTTGCACGAAATGTTAAAGGGACCTATTTAAGTGGAAGAGAAAAGACCACAAATAGGAGTAAGAAAATTATCAAAAATAAATAAAATCGCAGGTAAAGGCAAATATATAGTAAAGGTAGCAGATTGACCACCTTTTGAAGCGAATAGGAGGAACAAAAGAGAAAAGCATTAAAATTATCTATTTCCATGATAAGGAGTTAATGGATACACACACACACACACACACACACAAAACAGGTTAAATATGACATCAAAACATAAATGTGGGTGAAGGTGAATAAAAGTGTATGACATTTAGCAAGAGGTCAAATTTAAGAGACTATCAACTTAATATAGATTGCTATTTATATAGATTATTATATATGAACCTCATGGTAGTCACAAGACAGAAACCTATAATAAAAACAAAAACTTAAGAGAAAATAACCCAAACATAATACTAAACAAAGTTATCAAACCACAAGGGAAGAGAGCAAGAGAAGAAGAAAGGAACAGAGAAGAACTACTAAAAAACTCAGGAGAAAAGAATTAAAATGGCAAAAGTACATACTTATCAATAGACTAAATACTCCAAACACAAAATATAGAGTGACCAAGTGGATAAAAAAGCAAGACCCATACATATGCTGCATGTAAGAGGCACATTTGAGACCTAAAGAAATTCATAAACTGAAAATGAAAGGATAGAAAAGGACTCCATGGAAATGGCAAAGAAAACTAAGCTGGGGTAGCAATACTTATATCAGACAAAATAGACTTTAAAACACAAACTGTAACAAGACAAAGAAGAGCAGTACATAATGATAAAGGGTACAATCCAACAAGAGGCTATAACACTTGTAAATATCTATTCACCCAACACAGGAGTACCTAAATATATAAAGCAATTATTAACAGACATAAATGGAGAAAGAGATAGTAATGCAATAATAGTAGGAGACTTTAACACTCTACTTATATCAATGTATAGATCATCCAAACAGAAGATCAATAAGGAAACATTGGCCTTGAATGACACATTATACCACACGGACTTATTAGATATATACAGAAAATTCCATTCAAAAACCGCAGAATACACATTCTTCAGACTAGATCACATATTAGGCCACAAAAGAAGTCTCAATAAATTTTAGAATATTGAAATAATACCAAACATGTTTTCTGAACACAACAGTATGAAACTAGAAATCAACTACGGGAAGAAAACTGGAAAAGACACAAATATGTAGATATTAAACAAAATGCTGCTGAAGAACTGTTCAATGAAGAAATCAAAGGAGAAATAAAAAATAGCTGATGACAAATGAAAATGAAGATATGACATGTCAAAATTTATGGGATATAACAAAGGTGGTACTAAGAGGGAAGTTCATAGCAATACAGGCCTACCTCAACAAACAAGAAAAATCTTAAGTAAACTAACAGTGCACTTAAAGTAACTAGAAGAAGAAGAACAAAAAAAAGCCCTAAATAAGTAGAAGGAGGGAAATAATAAAAATCCGAGAATGAATTAATGAAATAGAGACAAAAAAACAGTAGAGAAAAATCAATGAAACTAAGAACCGGCTCTTTGAGAAGATAAAGTTGACAAAACTTTAGCTAAATGCACCAAGAAAAATAGAGAGAAGGCTCAGATAAATAAAATCAAAAATGAAAGAGAAGAAATTATAACTCCTCAGAAATACAAAAGATTGTAAGAGAATACTGCAAAAAAACGTATGACAACAAACTGGGTAATCTAGAATAATGGATAAATTCTTAGAATCATACAACCTTCTAAAACTGAATCAAGACGAAATAGAGAATTTGAATAGACCAATCACCAGTAAGGAGATTGAAACAGTAGCCAAAAACCTCCTCAAAAATGAAAGTCCAGGATCAGACAGCTTCCCTAGTGAATTCTATCAAACATTCAAAGAAGACTTAAAACCTATCCTTCTCAAACTCCTCCAAAAGGTTGAAGAGGAGGGAAAGATTCCTAACTCATTCTAAGAAGCCAACATTACCCTGATACCAAAAACAGGCAAGGACAGCACAAACAACCAAAATTATAGGGAAGTATCACTGAAGAGCACTGATGCAAAATTCCTCAACAAAATGCTAGAAAATCAAATACAACAATGCAATAAAAAGGTCATACACCAAGATCAAGTGGGGTTTATTCTAGGGATGAAAGGATGGTTCAGCATCCACAAATAAATCAACATAATACACCACATTAACAAAATGAAGAATAAAAATCACATGATCATCTCAATAGATGCAGAGAAAGCATTTGACAAAAACAGCATCAATTTATGATAGAAGCTCTGAATAAAATGGGTATAGAAGGAAAGTACCTCAACATGATAAAGGCCTTATATGAAAAACCCACAGCTAATATCACACTCAATGGAGAAAAGCTGAAAGTTATTCCTTTAAGAACTGGGACCAGACAAGGATGTCCACTTTCAGCACTCTTATTTGACATAGTATTGGAAGCCCTCGCCAGAGCAACAAGGCAAGTAAAAGAAATAAAATGGATCCATATTTGAAAAGAGGAGGTAAAACTTTCACTATTTGAAGACAATGTGATGTTATATAATGAAAAGCCCAAAGATTCTACAAAAAAACTATTAGAAATAATAAATGAATACAGTGAAGTTGCAGGATACAAAATCAACATACAGAAATAAGTTGCAATTCTATACACTAACTGCAAAGTAGCTGAAAGAGAAATTAAGAATACAATCCCATTTACAATTGCAACAAAATGAATAAAGAACTTAGGAATAAATTTAACCAAAGAGGTGAAAGATGTGTACTCTGAAAACTATAAAAAAATGTTGAAAGAAATTGAAGACATAAAGAAATGGAAAGATATTCTGTGCTCTTGAATTGGAAGAATTCACATTGTTAAAATGTCCACGTTTCCTAAAGCAATCTACATGTTCAATGAAATCTCTATCAAAGTTCCAATGACTTTTTTCAAAGAAATAAAACAAGCAATCCTAAATTTTACATGGAACAATGAAAGACCCTGAAAAAGCCAAAGGAATCCTGAGGAAAAAGAACAAAGCTTGACGTATCACACTTCTTGAGTTCAAAATATGCTACAAACCTGCAGTAATCAAAACAGCATGGTATTCGCAGAATGACAGACACAGAAATCAATGGAACAGGATCCACAGCCCAGAAATAAACGTACACATCTATGGATAGCTCATTTTCCACAGGAAGCCAAGAACATACAATGGAGACAAGAAAGTCTCTTGAAGAAATGGTGTTGGGAATACTGGACAGTCACGTGCAAAAGAATGAAAGTAGACCATTATCTTACACCATACACACAAATTAACCCAAAATGGAGTAAAGACTTGAAGGTAAGACCTGAAGCCATAAAGCTTCTAGAAGAAAACATAGGCAGGACACTTTTCGATATGGGTCTTAGCAGCATATTTTCAAATACCATGTCTGACCAGACAAGGGAATCAAAAGAAAAACAAATGGACTACATCAAACTAAAAATCTTCTGCACAGCAAAGGAAACCATTAACAAAATGAAAAGACAACCTAATAATGGGAAGAAAACATCTGCAAACCATATATCTGACAAGGGATTAATATCCAAAATATATAAAGAACTCATGCAACTCAACAACAACGAAACAAACAATCCAATTAAAATATGGGCAAAAGATCTGAACAGACATTTTTCCAAATGACCAAGAGGCATATGAAGAGATCCTTAACATCACTAATTATTAGGGAAATGCAACCAAAACTACAATGAGATATCACCTCAAGCCTGTCAGAGTGGCTATAATTAACAAGACAAGAAATGACAAGTGTTGGAGAGGATGTGCAGAAAAGGGAACACTTATACACTCCTGTTGGGATGCAAACTGGTGCAGCCACTATCAAAAACAATATGGAGATTTCTCCAAAAATTAAGAATAGAACTATCATACAATCCAGCTATTCCACTGTTGGGTATTTATCCAAAGAACGTAAAGCACAAGTGTGTAAAGGTATATGCATCTGTATGTTTGTTGCAGCATTGTTCACAATAGCCGAGACTTGGAAACAACCTAAGTGCCCATCAAGGGATGAACGGACAAAGAAGATGTGGTATATATGCACAATGCAATACTACTCATCTATAAATGATAAGGTGAAATTTTGCCCTTTGTGACAATATAGATGGAACTTGAGGGTGTTATGCTAATTGAAATAAGTCACATGGAGGAAGTCAAATACTGTGTGATCTGACTCATAAGTAGAAGATAAAAAACAACAACAACAAACAGACACATAGAAACAGAGATTAGATTGTTGGTTATCAGAGAAGAGAGGAGGGAGGAGGGTGACTGATGTGACAGGCCACATGTGTGCAGTGATCGATGGTAATTAGTCTTTGAGTGGTGAACATGATATAGTCTACACAGAAATTGAAATATAATGATGTAGACCTGAAATTTATATACTGTTAGAAACCCACATTACCACAATAAATGAATAAATAAACAGAAATTTATAATAGTTCTTATATGTCTGAAACTGTATTATTCTGTTTCAGTGAGAGTGCGTTTATCACTCTGTGGTGCATGTTACACACTCTGTAATTGCATATTTGTAAAAGTTGTTTGTAGCACTCCTATTTGTGAGTTTGAATTAATAACGTGCAATTTCAGCGTTCCACACTGTGCTTTATGCTATACACTCTTTGAATGTAGATATGTAAAATTTGTTTGTAACAGTGATAACAGCATACATAAAACTGTATTCCATTATTTATTGAAACACTTTGCTCAGCAATATGCTGCATGTTATATATCTGTAATAGACCTTTTGTAAATGATGTTTATAATACTGTCACTTGTGAGAATGAATCAGGATAGTGCTATTTCAGTAAAACACTGTTTTCACTGCTCTGCACTGCATAGCATATCCTTTAAATTGACTTGTGCAAAAGAGTTTTCTGATAGTGCTATTTTCATGAATGAACTAGTATCATGCTATTTCACAGAAACATTGTGTATATCACTCTGTATATACTATGTAAAGGCATACGTGTAAAGTTGAGTAAAACAGTGCTAATGGTGTGAATGATTAAAAGTCAAACATAAAAGTTATTTCTAATAGTGATAACTGCCTGAATAATCATTACAGAACTATTTCAGTGAAACAGTGGTCAGCTCTCTGTGCTGCATATTGTGTGTTCTGTAAAGACACATGAATTTAAGTGCTAGTTACATGAATGAATTATTATAGAACTATTTTAGTGAAAATCTGTGTTCAGCAATCTGTGCTGTATGCTATACACTTTCCAAAGGCACAAGTGTAAAACTGGTTTCAAAGTGCTATTTTGAGAATGAATTTCAATACTCCTATTAGATGAAATACTCTATTTAGCACTCTGTACTCCATGTTATACACTATATAAGGGTACATACGTAAAAGTTGTTTCTAAAGGTGCTAGCTGCATAAATAAATCAGTATAGTGTTATTTCAGTGAAACACTGTGTTCAGCAATCTGAGATGCCTGATATGCCCTCTGTTACATCAATCTACATGGTTGAAAGGGTTTCACAGAGTGTCCCATTTGTATATGACTCTATCATTGCATTTTAATGAAACACTGTTTATCACTCTGTGTTGCTTGATATACACTCTGTAAAGGCACATGTATAAATATTGTTTTTAAAAGTGCTGGTTTCCTCAATAATTTGTATAGTGCTATACTGGCAAACACTATGCTGACAACAATAAGCTGTATGTTAAAATTGTTCTAAGGCACAAGTTTAAAAATTGTAACAATCCTTGCAGTCTGAATCATCATAGTGCTATTTTCGTGAAACTATATGTTCATCACTCTGTGCTGCATGCTATATTCTCAATACAGGCAAGTGTATAATAAGTGTTTTAAACAGTCTTCATTCGTGAATATATCAGTATACTGCTATTTTAGTGAAACAATTGTTCATCACTCTGAAATATATTTTATACACACTGTAAAGTCTCATATGTAAAGGTCATCTCTCACTGCACTACTTGTAGGAGAGAATAAGCATAGTGCTATTTCTTGAAACAAAGTTTTCAGCTTACTGTGATGCATGTTATACTATACACAGTGCTCTTTTAGTGAAACACTGTGTTCAGAACTCTGTGCTACATGTTATAAACCCCGTAAAGACACGTGAGATTTTTTAACAATGTTATCCATGTGATTGAATTGGTATCATGCTATTTCAATGAAATGTATTATTCAGTCCTCTATGCTTCTTGTTATGCGCATTTATTGACTTATGTAAAACTTGTTTCTAACATTAATGAATCAGTATCCTACAATTTAAGTGGAACAAGTTGCTCACCATTTTGTGTGGCATGTTATAAACTCTGTAAAGATATACGTGTAAAAGTTTTTTCGAAAAGTGCTAGCTGCATGAATGAATCAGTATAGTGCCCTTTCAATCAAATGCTGTTTTCAGTAATCTGTGCTTCATGTTATCACACTATGTAAAGGCACATTTATATGTTTCTTTTAACTGTGATATCTGTGTGAACAAATCATTTT
The DNA here is from genome assembly GCF_041296235.1 of Equus asinus. NCBI lineage: Eukaryota > Metazoa > Chordata > Mammalia > Perissodactyla > Equidae > Equus > Equus asinus. Next base: position 65,634 of record NW_027225540.1, read on the forward strand.
ACTTTTCCTTCAGTTAAACATCATTTTCAGCAATATTTGCTGCTTGATATACTTACTGGAAATCTTCAGGTATAAGCCACATGTATAAAGGGGTTTCTAACAGTATTATATGAATGTATGGATATCATGCTATTTCAGTGAAATAGTGTATTCAGCATTCTGTGTTATATAATGTAATTGGTATCAAACTATTTCAACAAAACACTATGTCCAGGGTAATGTGTTGCAATGCTATACACTTTGTAAATGTGTTTCTATTCATGAAAGCTCCATGAATAAATTAGCACAGTTATTTTAGCAAAAAATTTTGCTTATAGTTACTTGTACTTCGTTATACGCTCTGAAGGCACATTTCAGAATCTCTCTTTTGTAGTGCTAACTGTGTGAATAAATAAAGGCACATAGGTAAACATTTTTCCTAACAGTGCTAGCTCCTTTAATGAATCAGTATAGTGCTATAGCAGTGAAGCAATGTAACTGTAATGCATGTTATAGATTTTGTAATGGGACATGTATAAAAGGTGTTCTTTTGCTTTTTTCTTATTTTATTGGGGTCATATTGGCTTACAACACTGTAAATTTCAGGTGTACATGACTATATTTCAGTTTCTGTACAGATTGCATCTTGTTTGTCACCAAGAATCTAGTGTTTAATCCATCACCATACACATGTGCCCCTTTACCCATTTCACCCTTCCCCAACCCCCTTTTCCTCTGGTAACCACGAATCTGTACTCCTTATCCTTGTGCTTGTTTTTTCATCTTACACATAAGAGTGAAATCATATGGTATTTGTCTTTTTTGATCTGAATTATTTTGCTTAGCATAATACCCTCAAGGTCCATATGTGTTGTAGCAAATGGTAAAATTGTGTCTTCTCATGGCTGAGAATATATATATATATATATATATATATATATATACACATACATATACCACATATTCTTTATCCATTCATTTGTTAATGGGCACTTGGTCTGCTTCCACATCTTGGCTACTGTGAATAATGCTGTGATGGGCATAGGGGTGGATATATCTTTTAGAATTATTGATTTCATGTTCTTTGGATAAATACCAAGAAGCTGGATTATACAGTAGTTCAATTTTTAAGTTTTTGATAAATCTCCGTACTATTTTCCATGGTTTTCATTCCCACCAGCAGTGTATGATGATACGAAGATTCCCATTTCTCCACTTCCTCTTCAAACTCATTGTCTTTCCTGTTAATTATAGTTATTCTAATGGGTATGATGTGATAGCTCATTGTAGTTTTGATTTGCCTCTCCCTAATAGTTAGTGATGTTGAACATCTTGTCATGTGCCTGTTGCCCATCTGTATATCTTCTTTGGGAAAAAGTCTGTTCAAATCTTTCGTTCATATTTTGATTGGGTTGCTTGTTTCTTTTTTTTATTGAGTTGTATGAGTTTATATATTTTGGAAATTAATCCTTTGTCGGATATACAATTTGCAAATATTTTCTCCAAGTTGGCAGGCTTTTTCATTTTTTTGATGGTTTTCATTGCCTTGCAGAAATTTTTTGGTTTTATGTAGTCACATATGTTTATTTTTCCTTTTGTTTCCCTTGCCTGGGTAGACATAATATTCAAAACGATATCACTAAGACTGATGTCAAAGAGTTTACTGCCTGTATTGTCTTCTAGGAGTTTTACAGTTTCAGGTCTTCCATTCAAGTCCTTAGTCCATTTTCAGTTCATTTTTGTGTATGGTGTCAGATAATGATCTACTTTTGTTCTTCACATGACTGTCCAGTTTACTGCCTGTATTTTCTTCTAGGAGTTTTACAGTTTCAGGTCTTACATTCAAGTCTTTAGTCCATTTTCAGTTCATTTTTGTGTATGGTGTCAGATAATGATCTACTTTTGTTCTTCACATGACTGTCCAGTTTTCCAAACACCATTTATTGAAGAGAATTTCCTTTCTCTGTTGTATGTTCTTGGGTTGTTTGTCAAAGATTAGCTGTCCGTAGATGTATGGTTTTATTTCTGGGCTTTCAATTCTGTTCCATGGATCTGTGTGTCTATTTTTCTGCTAGTATCATGCTGCTTTTATTACTACAGCTTTTTAGTATATTTTGAAGTCATAGAGTATGATATCTGCAACTTTGTTCTTTTTTACAAGATTGCTTTAGCTATTTGAGGTCTATTGTGTGTTCCATATAAATTTTAAGATTCTTTATTGTATTTCAATGAAGAATGTCATTGGGTTTCTGACTGAGATTGCACTGAATCTGTAGATTGGATATTTAACTATGTATGCCTTATGGACATTTTAACTATGTAAATACTTCCAATCCATGAGCATGAACTATCTTTACATTCGTACATATCTTCTTCAATTTCTTTCAATAATATCTTACAGTTTTCAGTGTATGTCTTTTACCTCCTTTGTTAAATTTATTCTTAGGTATTTTATTCTTTTTGTTGTAATTGTAAATGGAATTGTATCCTGGATTTCTTCTCCTGCTAGTTCATTATTAGAGTATAGAAATGCCACTGATTTTTGTAAGTTGATTTTGTACCCTGCAACTTTACTGGATTTGTTGATTATTTCTAGTAGACTTTTCATGGATTCTTTAGGGTTATCTATATACATAATCATGTCATCCACAAATAGTGATACTATTCCTTCATCCTTTACAATTTTGCTTCTTTTTTTTTCTTTTTCTTGCTTAATTGCTCTGGCTAACCCTATCAGTACTATACTGAATAAGAGTGACAAGAGTGGACATCCTTCTCTTGTTCCTGTTCTCACAAGAATAGCTTTCAGTTTTTTACCATTAAGTATGATGTTCACTGTGCATTTGCCATGTATGGCTTTCATTATGCTGAGGTACTTTCCTTCTGTACCCATTTGATTGAGGCATTTTATCTTAAATTGTTGTAGGATCCTGTCAAATTCTTTCTCAGCATCTATTGAGATTATCAGGTGATTTTGATTCTTTATTTTGTTAATGTGTTGTATCACATTGATTGATTTGCAGATGTTGAGCCATCCCTGCATCACTGGAATAAATCCCACTTGATTGTGGTATATTATCCTTTTAATGTATTATATTTGATTTGCTAATATTTTGTTGACAAATTTTGCATTTATGTTCATCAGTGATACTGGCTTGGAGTTTCCTTTTTTGTGTTGTTCTTGTCTTGTTTCAGTATTAGGGTAATCTTGGCCTTGTGGAATGAGTTAGGAAGTATCTGTCCTCTTCAATACTTTGGAACAGTTTGAGAAGCATAGGTATTAAATCTCCTTTGAATGTTTGGTAGAATTCACCAGAGAAGCCGTCTGGTCCTGGGCTTTTTTTGAGGGGGAGGTTTTTAGCTATTTTTTCAATTTCTTTTCTTGTGATTGTCCTATGAAGATTCTCTCTTTCTTCTTGGTTCAGTTTTAGGAGGTTGTATGATTCTAAGAATTTATCTATTTCTTCCAGGTTATGCAATTTGTTGACATGTAGCATCTCATAGTACTGTTTTGTAATCCTTTGTATTTCTGTGGTATCTGTTGTAATTTCTCCTGTGTCATTTCTGATTTTATTTATTTGAATCATCTGTCTCTTTTTCTTACTCAGTCTGGCAGTAAATGCAGTGAAACTACAGGACACAAAATCAATATACAAAAATCAGTTGCATTTATATACAGTAAAAACAAACTTACAGAAGAGAAATCAAGAATATAATCCCACTTACAATTGCAACAAAAAGAATAAGATAATTAAGAAGAAATTTAACCAAAGATGTGAAAGATGTAGATGTTGAAAAGAACAAGATATTGAAGAAAAGCTAAAGAAATGGAGAAGTATTCTATTCTGTTGGATTTGAAGAATAAACGTAGTTAAAATGTCCTTATATAAAGCAATCTAAAGATTCAATGCAGTGCCAATCACAATCCCAATGACATTTTTCACAGAAATAGAACAAAGGGACAGAAATGGAATTTCTCATCAAGACGGCAGTGTGAGGAGATATTCAACTTGTCTCCTCCCATGAACACAACCAGGTTATAACACTTTTTGGAAGAATTACCATGGATTGAAAACTGAAAACTGGATAAAAAGAACCCCCATGACAAGGGACAGTCCTAATGAAGGCAGAAGAGGCAGTAATTCTGGCTGGAGAGGACAAAAGCCACCTTTGGGAGCAGTGGAGCTTCTCAGCTGGCCAGGCGGGAGTCACCCTAATGTACGCAGCCCTCCCTGGTGGAGTGCGGTCCCAAGTGGGGGCGACACTGCTATAAGCATCCTTTGGACTCAGCCCAGCTGAGATGGAGGTCTAACTGTCTGGCTTTGCTGGTTATTAACTGCAGCAAGGACACCCCCAGAAAAGCTATTGGTAAAAAGCCAAAAAGACCCAGGTCTTAAAGGGCCCACTCACAAACTGACTCATTGCAACAACCTACAATCACCAGAGAGAAGGCTGACTGTCCTTTGGTGAAAAGAGACTCACCTGGTGGGATCTGGGGGCATCTTGGTGAGAGGAGGGACCTCTCCGGAGACTGAGACATTGGTGGGGGCCATTGTTCTGAGCTGATCCTGGTGTGCTGATACAGATACCAGTGGGGGCCATTGAGGTGCATCCATTGGCCTGTTAGCCCAGGGGTCTGCCACACCCACTAGAGAACAGATTTAATCCAGTTCAGGCAGGCAGGCAACCCACCTTAGGGACTGGCCCCACCTAACAGCAAGCCCTCAGGCTACTTTTCAGCCTGCATTGACTGACTGCCTTGATCTTCCACAGGCAGGCAAGGGTGTCTGCCTCTGTGGGGCAGAGCCTGTGTGAGGACCAGGTGAACTGTGGGGGGAATTTGGGGAGACATGGGGCACTCTGTAGTGTGGCATTGGGCTATGCTCCAGGGGGTTGAGAAGTGTGCATAGACCAGGACTGTGTTGACAGTGTATGTGGTCCTGTGGGGGGTGAGGCTTATCAGTGGCAGAAGACTTGTGCTTCACCAATAGCCATAAAAAGGATCAGCTCCACTTTCCAAAGCATGAAGCAATTGAGTGTCCCCATGCCAAGGGCCAGTAACCAGCTACACTGGGTACCAGCCCAATTAAGAGGACAATTGCAATAAGAGTGTGCTGATAGACTTTGTAGCCAACAGTGCTGAGGCTCCCCAAACTGGATTTACAAACAGCTGGCCAGGAAAGAAAAGATCAGAGTCCCTGGGTACCTGCAGTGGGAGCAACCCTGCCACAGCAGAAGAACACAAGTAGCCCACAAAGGGGTCACTCCCGGTTCTTATGGTTTGGTGATAAGAGGGAACCACCCTGCTGTGCCTCATAAGGCATACATAAGGCCACTTCCCAAGATCAGGAGACATAGCCGACTCACCTAGTACAAAGAAAATAGCACAGAGAAAGAGGCATAATAAGGAGGCAAAGGAATACTTTCCAAGCGATGGAACAGTACAAAACCCCAGAAAAAGGACTAAGTGAAACAGAAACTAGCAACCTACTTGACAAAGAATTCAAACAAAATCTAATGAGGATGGTCACAGATATGCAGAGATGAATGGATGAACACAGTGAGCACATCAGCAAAGAAATGGAAGATATAAAAAAAACAATCAGAAGTGAAAAATACAATACTCAAGAAATTCACTAGAGGGACTCACTTGCAAAGTAGAGGAAGCAGAAGAATGGATCAGCGAGCTAGATGAAAGACGAGGGGAAATCACCCAAGCAGCTTCCCAAAGAGCTGCAAGCAAGACGGTTTGTGGCTTGCCTCCCTTTGAGGGCTGGAGGCAGTGCTTTGTGCCTTCCACCTCTACAGCAATGTTGGACATGTATTAGAGCAGAAGTTCTAATGCAGCCTGATCACGGCTGGAAGGAAACTGTGCTTCAGGCCTTTGTATGAGAGGTTCCCGGTAGGCTGTAAGAGCACTGTGAAAAGTGAGCTCTTTCTCAGCTTCCCAAAGAGCTGCCAGCAAGAGGGTTGGTGGCTTGTCTCCCCTTGAGAGATGGAGGCAGTGCTTTGTGCCCTCCACCTCTAGAGCAATGTAGGACACGGCTGAGAGCAGAAGTTCTAATGCGGCCAGATCTGGGGTGGAAAGCAACTGTGTTTCAGGCCTCTGTATGAGAGGTTCCCGGTAGGCTGTAAGAGCACTGTGGAGAGCGAGTGGTTTCTCAGCTGCCCAAAGAGCTGCAAGCAAGACGGTTTGTGGCTTGTCTCCCTTTGGGGCACGGAGGCAGTGCTTTGTGCCTTCCACCTCTAGAGCAATGTAGGACACGGCTGAGAGCAAAGGGGCCTTTCTGACATAGGTGCTTTCGGACACACTCTCTATCACTGCACAAGGGCGGGTGGTTAGAAGCCTTTTGTGTCTCTCCTCCTAAGCATGTGGAAGCACAATGATTCCGTCCTCCACCCAGTTGCTTAAGGGGAAGATGTGGACATTCGGTCTGAGCGGTGCTGGAAGGACGGAACTGTGGCAGAAGCAGAAGTTCTAAAGCGTCCAGATCAAGGCTGGAAAGAAACTGCATTTCACATTCCTTTGTATGAGAGGTTCCCGGTAGGCTGTAAGAGCACTCTGGAAAGCAAGTTCTTCCTCAGCTTCCCAAGAGCTGGAAGCAAGACGGTGTGTGGCTTGTCTCCCCTTGATGGATGGAGGCAGTGCTTTGTGCCTTCCCGCTCTAGAGCAATGTAGGAAACGGCTGAGAGCAGAAGTTCTAATGCGGCGAGATCAGGGCTGGAAAGAAACTGCATTTCACAGGCATTTGTATGAGAGGTTCCCAGTAGGCTGTAAGAGAACAGTGGAGAGCGAGTTGTTTCTCAGCTTCCCAAAGAGCTGCAAGCAAGACGTTTTGTGGCTTGTCTCCCTTTGAGGGCTGGAGGCAGTGCTTTGTGCCTTCCACCTCTACAGCAATGTAGGCCAAGACTGAGAGCAAAGGGGACTTCCTGAATTAGATGCTTTCTGACAAGGTCTCCACCAGTGCCCAAGGGCTCTTGGTTAAAAGCCTCTTGTCTCTCTCCTCCCAAGCAATTGGAAGCACAATCATTTGGGCCTTGGCCCCGGTGCTTGAGGGGAAGATGTAGGCATTTATTGTGAGCAGGGTTGGCAAGATGGAAATCTGGCAGAAGCAGAAGTTCTAAAGCGACGAGATCAGGGCTGGAAAGAAATGGCGTTTCAAGTGTCTTTCTAGGAGAGGTTCCTGGTACACTGTAAGAGCACTGTGGAAAGGGAGTTCTTTCTGAGCTTCCTAAAGAGCTGGAAGCAAGACGGTTTGTGGCTTGTCTCCACTTGAGGGATAGAGGCAGTGCTTTGTGACTTCCACCTCTAGAGCAATGTAGGCCAAGACTGAGAGCAAAGGGTGGTTCCTGAATCAGGTTCTTTCCGACAAGCTCTCCACCAGTGCCCAAGGGCTCTTGGTGAAAAGCCTATTGTCTCTGTACTCCTAAGCATGTGGAAGCACAATCATTCGGGCCTTGGCCCCATTGCTTGAGGGGAAGATGTAGGCATTTGTTGTGAGCAGGGTTGGCAAGATGGACATCTGGCAGAAGCAGAAGTTCTAAAGCGGCGAGATTAGGCCGGGAAAGAAACGGTGTTTAAGCCGCCTTTGTAGGTGAGGTTCCCGGTACGCTGTAAGAGCACTGTGGAAAGCGAGTTCTTTCTCAGCTTCCTAAAGAGCTGGAAGCGAGATGGTTAGTGGCTTGCCTCCCCTTGAGGGATGGGGGCAGTGCTTGGTGCCTTCCTCCTCTAGACCAATGTAGTGCACAGTGAGAGCTAAGGGGCCTTTCTTCCATAGGTGCTTTCTGACACTCTCTCCACCAGTGCACAAGGGCGGGTCATTAAAAGGCTCTTATCTCTCTCCTCCTAAGCATGTGGAAGCCCTATCACTTTGGCCTCAGCCCCATTGCTTAAGGGGAAGCCGTAGGCATTTGGTCTGAGGAGGGTTGGCAAGATGGAAATGTGGCAGAAGCAGAAGTTCTAAAACGGCGATATCAGGGCTGGGAAGAAATGGCCTTTCAGCTGCCTTTGTAGCAGAGGTTCCTGGTACGCTATAAGAGCACTGTGGAAAGCGAGTTCTTTCTGAGCTTCCTAAAGTGCTGGAACCAAGAGGGTTTGGGGCTTGTTTCCCCTTGAGGATTGGAGGCAGTGCTTTGTGCCTTCCACCTCTAGAGCAATGTAGGCCAAGACTGAGAGCAAAGGGGACTTCCTGAATTAGATGCTTTCTGACAAGCTCTCCACCAGTGCCCAAGGGTTGTTGGTTTAAAGCCTCTTGTCTCTCTCCTCCCAAGCAATTGGAAGCACAATCATTTGGGCCTTGGCCCCGGTGCTTGAGGGGAAGATGTAGGCATTTATTGTGAGCAGGGTTGGCAAGATGGAAATCTGGCAGAAGCAGAAGTTCTAAAGCGGTGAGATCAGGGCTGGAAAGAAATGGCATTTCAGCCGCCTTTCTAGGAGATGTTCGCTACATAATGTGTTGAACAAAAAGTTTCATGAAAATAGTAGGATACTGATTGACTCATGCAACTGTTCCTGTCTGTTAGAACCAACTTTTACACATGTGCCGTTACGTAATATGACACCTTTCCAGAGTCCTGAGGACAGTATTTTAGAGATATAGCTGGACGTTGTTTAACACACACAATGGCATAGTTATAAATGTCTTTTAATCACTCACCTTACAGAGTTTCTTATGTGCAATGAACATGAAGTGCAGATTGCTGAACAAAATATTTCACTGAAGTAGCACTACTGTTAGAAACCCCTTTTATGATTGTGCCTTCACAGGTTGTATAATATACTGTACAGAGTTCTGAACACTGAAATGGCACTACAGACATTCATTTAAGATGATAACATTGTTAGAAACACATTTTACACGTGAGCATTATATAATTTATAAATTACGACATGGAGTGCTGATGAATGTTTCACTGAAATCGCACTATAATCACACATTCACATATATAGCCCAAATAGAAACAACTTTTACTATGTGCCTTGACAGAGCGCATCATGTGTAAGACAGAATGTAGTGTTTCATTGAAAAATCACAATCCTGACAGCATTTGCACTGCTAGCACCAATAGAAATATCTTTTACTTTTGTGCTTTTACAGAATACATAAAATCCTTAAATGTGCTGAGCAGTGTTTCACTAAAATTATGATACCGTTTAATTCACACAAGTATTGATAAACACGTTTATTTACTTAATGTATAAAATGCAGCATAGAATACTGAATACAGTATTTCACTTGAGTAGGAGCATGACAATTCACAGAGCTAATGCTCTTAGAAAAACTTTTTGAGTATGTTTCTTTACAGAGTGTAATATCAGGATACTGATTCCATCAGAATATTAGCACTTTTAGGAAAAAAGCCTTTATACCTGATCCTTTACTAATTTATTACTTGTAGCACGGAAGTCTGAGCACAGAATTTAACCATACCAGCACTACAGTGATTCACTCACAGAGCTAACAATATTTTGAAAAAATGTACATATATGGCTTTACAGATCATATAAGAAATAGCACAGAGTATTAAACAGTGTTTCATTAATGTAGCACTATACTGATTCACATAGGCTCTTAATGGTCTTAGAAACATCTTTTATTCAAGTGTCTTTACAGAATGTATAACTTTCAGCACAGAATGATGAGCATAGATTTTCACTGAAATATCAATTAATGATCCATTCATAAAGGACAGAATTGTTAGAAATAACATTTACAAATGGTGTTTTCCAATACTGCATAACATGAAACGAAATCATTAACACAGTGTTTAACTGGATTAGCACTATACTGACTCATTCATGAAGTTAGTACTATTAAAAACACTTTTATATAAGTGCTTTTACAGAATATATAACTGGCAGCACAGTGTACCAAATACAGTGTTTCACTAACATAAGATGATAGAGGATAATTCACAAAAAGAGCACTGCTACAAAGAAATGTTACACGTTTCTTTACAGAATGAACAGCATACAGTACTAATATTCAGCACAAAGTGCTGAACACAACGTTTCACCTTCATATCACTACACTGATTTATTCAGGCTGCTGGCACTGTTAGAAACACCATTTATAATAGAAACTTTATATAGTATATAATTTGAAGCACATATTTACTAAATATTAATTGACTGAAACAGCAGTGTACTGATTCAAACACAAACCTAGCCCTTTTAGAAACCTTTTTATACACGTGACTTTACAGAATGAATAACTTGTATCATAGCTTCTGGACCCAATATTTCAAAGAAATGGCTCTATACTGATTCATTGATACAGCTGACAATATTAGAAACATATTTTATATGTGTGCCTGAAAAGACTGTACAACGTTTTTCACAAAGTGCTGAGAAAATTCTTTCCCTGAAATAGCACTATATGGTTTTATTCGAGCAGCTAGCACTTAAAAACATCTTTTATGTGTGTGCCGTAACAAAGTACACAACATGAAGTGCAGAGGATGGAGCACAGTGCTTCACTGTGATAGCATTATGCTGATTCATTACTGAAGCTAGTACTGTTTTAAACACCTTTATGCATGCGCCTTTACAGAATATATACCATGTAGCAAAAAGTGCTGAGTACAGTCTTTCACTGAACTAGCGCAGTACTGATTAATTTACACTGCTAGCACTGTTAGAAAGACATTTTACCTGTTTCTTTGCAGAGTATAATAAATTGTAGCACTACTTGCTGAACACAGTCTCACTAAAGAAATAGTAATTGATTCATACACAAAGCCATCCCTAATAGAAACCACTCTTACCTATGTGCTTTTACAAAGTGTAAATGTGCCACAGAGGATGCTGAACATTGTGTTTCAGTGACGTGCCACTATGCTTACTCACCAAACCTGCTGGTGTTATTAGAAACGGTCTAATACACGTGTCTTTACAAAGTGTATAACTTGAAACATAGAATGCTTAGCATGGTGTTTCACAGTAATATCACTGTATTGATTCATTCACTGTTGGAACTTTACAAAATGAAAACCACACAATGCTTAGCAAACTGTTTCACTGAAAAACCACTATCCTTATTTATTCATGCAGCTAGTGCTGTTAGAAACACCCTTTATACATGTGCCTTTATGGATTGAAGAACACATAGCACAGAGTACTGATCACTTGTTTCATTTAAATAGTATTTTATTGCATTATTCACATAGCTAACATGGCTAGAAAACCCTTTTATACATGTGTCTTTGCAGAATATATAACATTCAGCAGAGAATGTTGAGCAGGTTTTTACAGAAATTTTGGTGTACTGATTCAAACACAGAAACATGTCTATATATGTGCTTTGCTTTGTTATGTATATGAACTATCTGAAAATGACATAAAAATATATCATTTACAGTAGAATTAAAAACAATAAAATACTAAAAAATAAATTTAAACAAGGAAGTGACAGATCTATATACCAAAACTATGAAACATTTATGAAAGAAATTGAAGAAGCAACAAACGAATGGACAGACATCCCATGTTCATGGATAAGAAATAAATATTGTTAAAATGTCCATACTACCCAAAGCCATCTATAGATTCAATGCAGTCACTATCAAGGTTCCAATGGTATTTTTCACAGAAATAGAGAAAATACCCTAAATTGTCATGCAATGATGAGAGACTCTGAATATTAGAGGAATGGTGAGAAAGAAGAACAAAACTGATGGCAAAACACTTCCTGATTTTAAACTATACTACAAAGCTACAGTAATCAAAACAGTATGGTAGTGGCATAAAAATATACATATAGTTGAATGGAACAGAATTGAGAGGCCAGAAATAAACACTCACATATATGGTCAACAAATATTTGAGAAGGGAGCCAATACTCAATGCAGAAAGGATAGTCTGTTTATTAAATGGTCTTGGGAAAACTGGATAACTGCATGAAAAAAATGAAATTGGAATTTTATCATACACCACTCACATAAATTAAAATTAGAACCATACAACTTCTATAAGAAAACGAATAGAAAACTTTGCTTGTCATAGGTCCTGGCAACATATTTATGGATATGACACCAAAGTACAAGAAGCAAAGGAAAAACTAAAATATCAAAGTAAGGATTCTGTGTAGCAAAAGAAATAATCAACAGGAGAAGTGATGTCACCAAGATGGTCATTCCTGGCTTTGCTTTTCTTCCCAAAAATCTAACAATTATTTATGAACAAGATACGACTGAGAAAATCCTGGAACATGAAAGCGAGACTGAAGCACATCCCAAGCACCAAAGAGACCACATTAGAAGAGTAAGAGGAGCACCTATATACTGACTGCATTGCCCCTCCCCCAGGCTGGCATTCCACCATGCTGAGAGGTCTCTGCTGAGCCTGCAGTTACTACAGTGGAAGAAAAGAAGTCAAGGAGGACATCCAGCTCCTGAAATGTTGTGGGTTACATCTTGGGAGTTCCCAACATGGTCTTACCCTACAGGGAATGCAGGGAAACCGGTGGGATGTGGTCACTGGGAATCAGATTGTGCTGGAGAAGGGGGAAGAGACTTGTAACAATCAGCACTTTGATCTTGGCATATTGAGTTTCTACCTGTGTCTCTATCCAAGAGGGGGGCCATCTACTCACCTCAAGACATGCCAATAGTTGAGAGGCAAGGTGGTAGGAGAGAAAGGGTTTTATTACAGTTTGTTTGCAAGGAGGAAGATGGCTGACTAATGTCAGAAAGAACCGTTTTACAGAACAAAGACTACAGGCTAGTTATTTAAAGGCTAGTCTCCAGGTGGGGGCAGACATCTTGTCTCAGTTACTGATAATCTTTGTTTTACTGGCTATGCATCAGAGAAGGGAGCAACACCCTATACTCTGATTTAACATAAAGATAATAAGAACAAAATCTTCAATATATGCAGTAAAGATTACTGTTTATGTGGGTGGTGCAAACACCTGCAGTGCCCAAGTAGTACTCCCAACCAGTGGCTTTGCTCATCTGTAAAGCCAAGAAGGTTGCAGTCTGATGAGGGAATTCAGTAGGGTGTAGGTCTGCTTGATTTGGGTCCTCAACCAAAAAGCCTTTAATGGCCCTTGACCCTATCCTGTCTTCACCCAGGTAAGGGAGCTGAGTCATAGCCTGGTCTATAGCTGAGTGTAGCTCCTGGCCCTATCTGGCCAGAAAGACTGGCTGGAACACCTGGAATCTATGTAGCCCAGCAACACTCAAGCAGAGAGTACAGCAAGCAGTTCTGATCAACTGTGAAGCAAAGCCTGTGGTACTGTTTGGCCAAGGAACTTGGGGAGTAGGTCAGATTGAGTCAAGACAATAGAGCCCTTCCAGGCTTGGACTTGGTTGCCTGTTCCTCCCAGGAAGGGGATGTAATTCATAGCCCAACCTATTTCTAAGAGTAGCTTCATGACCCTCTCAACAAGAAAGACTGACTCAGAACACCTGGGAGGCTGCTTGGAGCTGGCCCTCCTGTTCCACCCAGGCAGAGGAGCTCCTTCGTAGCCACACCCACTTATGAATATAGCTCCCAGCCTGTCTGATTAGAAAGCCTGGCCATAACACCTGGAAGCTGCATAGCCCAGTAATGCTTGAGCAGAGAGTAGAGAGGGCAGAGCTGATCATCTGCAGAGGAAAGCCTGTTCAAGCAGGGAACTTGGGGAGTGGGTTGGCTTGAGTCAAGACAACAAAGGAGCCTGCTGGCTTTGGAACCATTTTTCCTGCTCCACTCAGGCAGGGAGACTATTCATGGCTCCACTCATTGCTAAACATAGCCTTCAGTCTACCTGACCAGGAAACCTAACCAGAGCACATGGGAACCTGATTAGCCTATTCAACAGCCCTGATTCCATTGGGACTTGAACATAGAGCAAAGTCTGTGGCTTTTGCCATCTGTAGAACATAATCAGTGGCCCTGTCTGGCCCAAGAAATCAGTGCATAGTCTTGTTTAATTCTAGTTCACAAACAATAATTCATGCAGTACCTGGAGCCTGTTGTGCTGCCTCATGATGTCAGGGGAGCTAATTTATAGCCCCTCCTACTACTGAGTATAGTATCCAGCCTTGACCACCTATAAGCCTAGCCAGAGAACCCAGGAACCATGGGGCAATTCCTAAAGCCTCACTTGGACAGAAAACCAAACCAGGAGTCCTGCCAAAATGTTCTCAGCCAGTGGCACTCTCACCCACCATCAGAGCTTTAGCAGTGGCTTCAATAATAAACCCTGATAGCAGGCCTCACCTGCCCAAGGACATTACCTGCTGATACATCCAGAAACCCAAAGTGAGATGAGATGAGATGACTGGTGAAGAACTGTCTCTGGAAAAGCAAACTTATAAAGTCTGGAAGAGGTACCACTTACTCAAATGTAGAGATACCAACAAAAGGAATCAAGGATCACAAAAAAATTAGGTAAATATGACACCACTAAAGGAAACTAATAAAGCTCCAATAACTGACTCTAAAGAAATAGAGATCTATGAACTGTCAGATAAAGAATTCAGAATAATCCTTTTAAAGAAGCTTAGTGAACAAGAACACACAGTCAGACAAGTAAACAAAATTAGGAAAACAATGCATGAACAAAATGAGAAGTTAACAAAATAGAAATCATGAAAACAACAGAAATCCTAGAGGTGAAAAATTCAATGACTGAATTGAAGAACTAAATAGAGTTTCAAAAATAGATTTGATCATGCAGAAGAAAGAATCAACTACCTAGAAGGTAGGACATTTGAAATTATCCAGTCAGAGGAACAATAAAAAAAAGAGGGGCCAGCCCCGTGGCCAAGTGGTTAAGTCCGCACACTCCACTGCAGTGGCCCAGGGTTTGGATCCTGGGTGCGGACATGGCACCGCTCATCAGGCCATGTTGAGGCAGCAGCCCATATGCCACAACTAGAAGGACCTGCAACTAGGGTATACAACTATGTACCAGGGGGAATTTGGGGAGATAAAGCAGAAAAATAAAGATTGGCCACAGTTGTTAGCTCAGGTGCCAATCTTTAAAAAAAATAAATAAAATAAAAGAGTGAAAAAAGCCTACGGGACTCTTGGGAAACTATCAAAAGAGACAATATCTGCATTATGGTAATTCCAGAAGGAGAAGAGAAAAAGAAAGAGGCAGAAAGTATATTGAAAGCACTAATGACTGAAAGCTTCTCAAACTTGAGGAGAGAAATGGACGTCCAGATCCATAAGGCCCAAAAGATCCCAAATAGGTTGAACCCAAAAAGGGCTACACCAAGACACATTATAACTAAATTACCAAAAGTCAAAGACAAAGAAAGTAATTTAAAAGCAAGAGAAAGTTGTTTCTTTGAAAAGGTAAACAAAATTGACAAAATTTTGGGTAGAATAACTAAAGAAATAAGAGACCGGACTTAAATAAAATTATAAGTGAAGAAGGAGATATTGCAACTGACAACAGAAATAGAAAGGAACATAATAGGCTACTATGAAAAACTATATGCCAACAAATTGGACAACTTCAAAGAAATGGAAAAATTCTTAGAAACTTACAACCTATCAAGAATGAATGAGGAAGAAATAATAAACTGAAGAGCCCAATTATTAGTTAGAAGATTAAACCATTAATCAAAAATACCCCAATGAAGTAAAGCCTAAGACCAAATAGCTTTATAGTTAAATTTTTACCAAACATTTAAAAAGAATTAACACCAATCTTTCTCAAATTCTTCCAAAAAATAAAAAAGGGAAGACTCCCAAACTCATTTTATGAAGTCAACATTACCCTGATACCAAAGCCAGAAAAGTACAATACAAGAAAACAAACTACAGGCCAAAATCTCTGATGAACATATATGCAAAAAAAACCCTCAACAAAATATCAGTACATTGAATTCACCATGACCAAGTGTTATTTATTCGTGGGTTGCAAGAATAGTTCAACATGCACAAATCAATAAATGTAATACATCACGTTATTAGAATCAAAGAAAAAAATCACATGATTATCTCAACAGATGCAGAAAAAGCATATGACAAAATTCGAGATCCATTCTTAAGAAAAACTCTTAACAAATTAGGTATACAAAGAATGTACCTCAAAATAATAAGGCCATATGTAACAAGCATACTGATAACCAGCTCAGTGGTGAAAATTTGAAAAATTTTTCTCTAATAGCAGTAACAAGACAAAAGTACATCTCTCATGACTCCTATTCAACATAGTACTGGATGTCCTAGCCAGAGCCATCAGGAAAGAAAACAAAATAAAAGTCATCAGAATTGGAAAGGAAGAAGTAAAATTGGCTCTGTTTGCAGATGTCATAACCTTATGTATAAAAAATCCTAAAAGTACCACCAAAAAACTGTCGATCTAATCATCAAATTTAGTGAAGTTGTAGGATAGAAAATTAGCATACAAAATTATAAGCATTTCTATATACTAACAATAATTATCCAAAAAAGAAACAAAGAAAATAATCCTATTTACCATAGCAACAAAAACAGTGAATACTTTGGAATAAATTCAACCAAAGAGGTAAAAGATCTCTGTACTGAAAACCACAAGACACTAATGAAAGAAATGGAAGAAAATGCAAATAAGCGGGAAGATATCCTATGATCAAGGATTGGAAGAAATAATATTGTTTAAATGCCCATACTACCCCAAACCATCTACAGAATCACAGCAAACGCTATGAAGATTTTAATGGCTTTTTAAAAATAAAAAATAGAGAAAACCATCCTAAAAGTTATATGGAACCATGTAATACTTTAAATAGCCAAAGCAATCCTGAGAAAGAAGAATAAAGCAGAAAGCATCACACTTCCTGATTTCAGATTGTACTACAAAACTATAGTAATTAAAACAGTGTGGTACTAACATAAAAACAGACACATAGACCAATGGAACAGAATTGAGAGCTCAGAAATAAACCCATGTATGTACAATCAACTAATATTTGACAAGGGAACCAAGAACACTCAATGGAGAAAAGACAGTTTCTTTAATAAAATGGTGTGGGTAAAATTGGATATTGTCATGTAATAAAATAACACTAGACCCCTATCTTACACTACTTACAAAAATAATTCAAAATGGATTAAAGAAACCTTTGTGCACTGTTGGTGGGATTGTAAACTGGTACAGCCACTATGGAAAACAATACGGAGATGCCTCAAAAAATTAAAAATAGAACTACCATATGATTCTGCAATTCCACTTCTGGGAATATCCAAAGGAAGCGAAAACACTATGTTGAAGAAATATCTGAACCTTCACTTCATAGTAGCATTGCATACAACAACCAAGGCATGGAAACAACCTAAGTGTCCATTGAAAGATGAATGGATAAAGAAGTAGGATTATAAGTACACACACACACACTGGAATATTATTCACCCTTAAAAAAAGAATGAAGTCCTGCTATTTGCGACAACATGGATGGACCTTGAGGGCATTATACTAAGTGAAATAAGTCAGACAAAGACAAATACTGCATGATCTCACTTATATGTAAATTTTAAAAAAATCATAGTAAAAGAGATTAGATGTGGTTACCAGAGGGGGAAGGTGGGGGATGGAGAAATTGGAGAAAGGTTGCCAAAAGATACAAACTTCTAATTATAAGACAAATAAGTACTAGGGATGTAATGTACAACATGATGACTATGCAGTCATGCATTTCTTAATAACGAGGATACATTTGAGAAATGTGCCATTAGGCAATTTTCCCATTGTACAAACATCATAAAGTGTGCTTACACAAACCTAGATGGTGTATAGCCTACTATGAACCTAAGCTATATGGTACTAATCTTATGTGACCACCATCATATATGTGGTCCATCATTGACCAAAACATTGCTATATAATGCATGACTGTAGTTAAGACTGCTGTATGGTATATTTGAAAGTTGTTAAGAGAGTAGATCCTAAGAGTTCTCATAACAAGATAAAGAAATTTTTCTATTTTTTATATCTATATGTGATGATGGATGTTAACTAAACTTATTTTGGTAATTATTTCATGACATATGCAAGTCAAATCATTATGCTCTACACCTTAAACATACACAGTGCTTTATGTCAATTATATATCAGTAAAACTGGGGGAAAAAAGTCAAACAGGAGAAAATAATAAAAAATGGAAAGGTGTCCTATGGAATGGGAGAAAATATTTGCACCCCATATATCTGATAAGGGGTTAATATCCAAAATACACAAGGAACTCATGCAACTCAATAGGGAAAAACAATCAGATAAAAGGTGGGCAGAGGACCTGAATAGACATTTCTCCAAAGACAAATAAATGACCAATGAGTACATAAAAAGGTGTGGAATATAACTAATAATTAGAGAAATGTAAATCAAAACCACAATGAGATATCACCTCACAGCTGTGAGAAGTACTATCATCAAAAAGACAAGAGGTAAGTGTTGGCGAGTGTATGAAGAAAATTAAATCCTTGTGCACTGTTGATGGGAATGTACATTGGTACAGCCACTATGGAAAACATAGGTTCTTCAAAAAAAACTAAAAACACAACTACTATGGGATTTAGTTAAACCGCTTTGGGTACGTATTTTAAATAATTGAAACCAGACTATTGAAGGAATATCTCCACCTTCACATTTATTGAAGCATTATTCACAGTAGCCAAGATATGGGACCAACCTAAGTGTCCATCAAAGAATGCATGGACAAAGAATATGTGAATATATAGGTGATCTTTAGGTATACATACATACATACATATATAATGTTATTCAGCCATGAGAAATGATAAAGTCCTACCATTTATGACAACACAGATGGTCCTTGAAGACATCATGCTAAGTGAAATGAAAGAGAAAGACAAATACTATATAGTATCACTTATATGTGGAATCTAATATATCAAGTCTGTAGAAACAGAGTATAGTGGTAGTTATCAGGGCCTGGGTAGGCGGGGGAAATGGAGAAATGTTGGTGAAAGAGTACAAGCTTCCATTTAGAGAAAGAATAAATTCTGGGGATTTAATTCACAGTATTGTGAATGTGAATAACAATATTGTACTATATACTTGAAAATTGCTGAGAGTAAATCTTGTGTCCTCACCACAAAAAAGATATGATAATTACGCAACATGACGGAAGTGTGAGCTAACACTACAGTGGTAATTATATTACAATATGTAAATGTGTATAAGATCAACACTTTGTACACCTAAAGTTACAAGTTACACAATGTTATATGTCAATTATATCTCAATAAAGTTGGGAGGAAAAAAGAAATGCTTTAATATATGTGCTTTTATACAATTTGTGTCATGAAGCAGAGTGCTGACCACAATTTTTTACTGAAATAGCACTCTTCTGTTTTATTCAAGCCTGTAGCAATATTAAAAATTGTTTCCGTGTGTGCTTATAAAAGTATGAACATGCAGCACAAATTTATGAACACATTGTTTCAAAAATATGATGATAGAGGTTAAATCACATCAATTACCAACAACTTTTACATGTCTTTACATTGTGTGCAACATTAAGTTCAGAGTGCTGGAAATAGTGATTCACTCTGGCTTCTAGGACTGTTAAATACACCTTTAAAGAGATGTCTTTACAAAATTTAAACCTTGAAGCACAGAGTCCTAAAGATATTGTTTCACTGAATTACAGTATACTGATTAAGCCACACAGCTAGTACAGTTAGAAACAAATTTAAGCATTGTATATACAGAGTGTATAACATGCAGCACAGGTTTCTGAACATAGGGTTTCACAAGAATGTGATGATAATCTAATTCTCACAAATAGTATTGTTAGAAACAACTCATACAGGTGTCTTTACATTGTGAATAGCATGAAGCACAGACTGATTAACAAAATGTTTCAGTGAAATAACGCTATACTGATTCATTCAGGCTGCTAGCGTAGTTAGAAACAACCTTTTTTGAAACTAGTGGCAAAAAAATACATAACAAAAAGCTTACCATTTTAACTGTTTCCAATTATACAGCTCCATAATATTAAGTATATTCATATGGTTGTGCAACTAATGTCCATAAATATTTCATCTTGAAAAACTGAAACTTTATACCCATTAAACATCACTCCCCATTTCTCCTTCCCCTAAACCTTGGCAAAAACTATTCCACTTCTGTTTCAATTAATTTAACCACCCTAGATACTTCATGTTAGTGGAATCATACAGTATTTTCCTTTTTGTAACTGACTTATTTCACTTAACATAATGTTTGAATTTTCTCCATGTTGTAACATGCACCAGAATTCTTTTTTTCAGGTTGAATAGTATTCTATCGTGTGCATATACCTCATCTTGTATATGCATTTATCCATTGACAGGCACTTTGCTTGCTTCTAACTTTTGACTTTTATGAAAAGTACTGCTATTTTAAGGGGTGTGCAAATATCCCCTCAATTTCTTACATTCAATTCTTTTGGATGTATGCTCAGAAGTGAAATTGCTGCGTCATATGATACATCTATTTTTAATTTTTTGAGGAATGTTTATACTGTTTTCCATATTGACTCCAACAATGAACCTTTCCATCAACAGTGTATAAGGGATCATATTTCTCCACCTCTTCCCCAACACTTATTTCCTGTTTTTTCTTTTCTTGAGCAAGATTAGCCCTGAGCTAACATCTGTCCCAATCTTTCTCTATTTTATATGTGGGTCACTGCCACAGCATAGCTGACAAGTAGTATATGTCCACGCCCAGTATCTAAACCTGTGAACCCAGGCTGCCAGAGCAGAGCATGCCCAACTTAACCACTAGGCTATGGGGCCAGCCCTTCTGTTTGTTTTTTAATAGTAGCCATCCTAAGTATTCTAAGGTGATATCCATTGTGGTTTGACTTGTGTTTCCTTGATTATTAGTAATGTTGAGAATCTTTTCATATACTTGTTGTTTATGTGTATATCCTCTTTGGAGGAAAGTGTATTCAAGTCCTTTGTACATTTTAATCGGATTGTTTTGTTGTTGTTCTTGAGTTTTTGGATTCTTTACATATTCTGGATGTTAACCTCTTGACATATATATGATATGCAAGTGGTCTATCTTATTTTATAAATTGCCTTTTCGCTCTGTTGACTGTGTCCTTTAATGTACAAAACAGTTTTCAATTTTGATGCAATCCAGTTTCTGTACTTTTGTTGACTGTGATTTTGGTGTGATGTCCAAATCCTTTACAAATACAGTGCCATGAAGATTTTCTACTATGTTTTCTTTGAATATTTTATAGGTTTAGATCTTTGTTCCATTTTTAGTTAACTTTCATATATTGTGTGAAATAAAAATACAACTTCATTTATTTGCATGTGGATATCCAGTTTTCCCAACACTATTTGTTGAAGTAAAAGTTTTTCCCCAATTGAATGGTCTTGGCAACTTAGGTAAAAATTACTTGACAATATGTGAAAGAGTTTATTTCTAGGTTTTCTATTCTGTGTCATTGATATTTGTGCCTGTCTTTATGCCAGTGCCATACTGTTTTATTAATGTAGCTTTGTAATACATTTTGAAATCATGAAGTGTGAGACCTCCAACTCTGTTCTTATTTTTCAGATTGTTTTCTTAATGATATTAATTTTCCATTGCAAGAACAAGGTATGTCTAAGCAATTATTTGTGTGTTCTTTCAGCAATGTTTTGTAGTTTTCAGTGTAAAAGTCTTTCATCTCTTTGGTTAAGTTTACATCCACGTATTTGTGTCTTTAATGTTATAGTAAATGATATTATTTTCTTAAATTCCTCATTGTTAGTGTATAGAAACAAAACTGATTTTTGGAGTGGATTTTTTTTTTTATCCTGCAACTGCCTAATTCATTCATTAGTTCTAAGAGAACTTTTGCTGTTGTTGTTCAATCTTAAGATTTTATACATCTAATATCATGTCTGTTTACAGAGATAATTTTACTTTTTTAAACAGCTTTACTGACGTAGAATTCACATACCATACAATTCACCCATTTAAAGTGTAGGTATATTTGGTATGTTACATTAACTTTTTTTAATGTGGTAAAACATATACAACAGAAAAGTTGCTATTTTAACCATTTTAAGTGTATAATTAAGTGGCATTAATTATAGTCACAATGTTGTGCAACCATCACCACCACCTATGTCCAAAACTTTGCCATCATCCCAAACAGAAGTTCTGTACCCATTGAACAGTAATTCCACATTCCTCTCTCTAAATTTAGATGCATTTTAATTTCTTTTTCTTGCCTAATTTGTCTGGCTACAGCTTCAATATTATACTGAATAGAAGTGGTGAAAGTGGGTATTTTTGTTTTCTTCCTTATATTAGAGAAAAAGCTTTCAGTCTTTCACCATTGAGTACAGTGTTAGAGGTGAGCTTTTCATATATGGACTTTATTACGTTGAAGTAGTTTCCTTCTATTCCAAGTTTGATGAATGTTTGTATTAAGAAAGAGTGCTGAATTTTGTCAAATGTTTTTTCTGCATCAATTGAAATCATCATGTGATTTTTTCCCCTTCATTTTGTTACTGTGGTGTATTACATTAATAAATTTTCCTATGTGGAAATATCCTTGCATTTCAAGATGAAACACCATTTTCTGTTTCATTAAAAGGTGTTTCCTTTTAATGTGTGGATGAATTCTATTTTCTAGCATTTTGTCGAAGGTTTTTGCATCAATAGTCATCAGGGATATTGTTCGATAGTTTTGTTTCGTTATTTTCATGTAATATTACTTTCTGGAGTTAGTATCTGGGTAATGCTGGCCTCATAAAATGAGTTTTGAAGTATTCCAACCACTTAAAGATTTGGAATAGGTTGAGGAAGATTGGTGTTAATTCTTCCTTAAGTGTTTGGTAGAATTCTCCACTGAAGCCATGTAGTCCTGAGATTTAGTTTTATTGGGAAAGTTTTCAGTACTGATTCAAACTTCTTACTAGTTACAGACTTGTTCATATATTTATGTCTTCAGGATTCAGTCTTGGTAAGTTGTGTTTCTAAGAATGCACCCCTTTTATCTAAGGTATTTAATGTCTTATGCAATTTTCACAGTACTTTATTCTAACGTACTTTATTGATGTAAAAAAGATAGTACTATCCCTTCTTTCATTTCTCACTTAAGTAATTTGAGTGTTCTCTCTTTTTTATTTCTTAAATTAACTAAAGGTTTTAAAATTTTGTTGATCTTGTACCAACTTTTGATTTCATGGATTTTTTCTATTATTTTAATCTCTATTTTACTTTTCTGTGATCTAATCTTTATTATGTTTTTCTTCTGCTCAATTTGAATTTGGTTTGTTCTTCTTTCTCTAGTTTCTTGGCGTATAATGTTTGATTGTTGGCTTGAGGCCTTTCTTCTTTTATTTTATTTTTTTGGTAGACTGGCTCTGAGCTAACATCTGTTGTGAATCTTTTTTTCTCTTCTTCTCCCCAAAGCTCCCCAGTACATAGTTGTATATTCTAGTTATAGGTCCCTCTAGCTGTGCTGTGTGGGATGCCGCTTCAGCGTGACTTGATGAGCTGTGTTAGGTCCACACCCAGGATCCAAACCAGTGAAACCCCAAGCTTTGGAAGTGGAGCATGTGAATTTAACCACTTGGCCATGGTGCTGGCCCCATAGGATTTAAAAAAAATTTTGCAAAGAATATCGTTGGTATTTTGATGGAAATTGTGTTACTCTATAGATGGCTTTGGGTAGTACAGACATTTTTACAATATTACTTCAATCCATGAACACAGACTATCTTTCCATTTATTTGTGTCCTTTGATTTCTGTCAACAAAATCTTGCAGTTTTCATTGTACAGATCTTTCACTTTATTGGTTAAATATATTCCTTGGCATTTTACTGTTTTTGATGCTATTATGAATAAGATACTTCTCTTTATTCCTTTTTTAGATGTTTCATTATTAGTATGTAGAAATGCAATTGATTTCTGTATTTTGATTTTATATCATGCAACTTTACTGAAACTGTTGTTTAATTCCAAGAGTTTTTGGTTGAGTCTTTGTGATTGTCTATATATCTAATCCTATCATCTGCAAAAAGTGACAACTTTACTTCTTCCTTTCCAGTTTGGATGCCTTGTATTTCTTTGTCTTTCTTAATTGCTCTATTTAAGATTTCCAGTACTATATTAAATAACTGTGGTGAGAATGGGCATCCTTGTGTTGTTTCTGATCTTAGAGAAAAAGCTTTCAATTTTTCTCCATTGAGTACAATGTTTGCTGTGGATGTGCCATATATGAGGTATATTCCTTCAACACCCAATCTGTTAAGTATTTTTATGATGAAAGGATGTTATATTTTGTCAAATGCTTTTTTTGCATCTATTGAAATGATCATGTGATTTTTATATTTCATTCTACAGTTGTGTGTTACTTAATGATGGGGATACATTCTGAGAAATGTGTTCTTAGGCAATGGTGTCATTGTGCAAACATAGAGTGTGCTTACACAAACCTAGATGGTATAGCCTATTACTATAGCTACACTTTTATATGACTGGCACAACAGTAGGTTTGTTTACACCAGCATCACTAAAAACATGTGAGTAATGTGTTATGCTACAACATTATTATGGCTACAACATCACTAAGAAATAGAAATTTTTCAGCTTCATTATAATTTTATGGGACTACTGTTGTATATACAGTCCATAATTGACTAAAACATTGTTATGCAGCACATGACTGATTAATGTAATGTATTACATTTGTTGCTTTGTGTATGTTGAGCCATCTTTGCATCCCAGGCATAAATCCCACTTGGTCATGGCATATATTCATGTTAATTTTCCTGAATTCAAATTGCTAATATTCTTCTGAGAGTTTTTTCATCTATATTCATCTAGGATATTGGTCTACAGATTTCTTTTCTTGTGATATCTTTATCTGGTTTTGGTATCAAGGTAAGGTTGGCCTCATAGAACGAGTTTGAAATAGCCAAAGCAATCCTGAGAAAGCAGGAAAAGCCAGAGTTTTTACAATTTCTGATTTCAAATTATGTTACAAAGTTCTAGTAATTAAACGTATGATACTGGCATAAAAATAGGCACACAAAACAAAGTAACAGAATAGAAAGCCAAGAATCAACCCCCCACATATATGGTCAACTAGTATTTGACAAGGGAATCAAGAACACCCAATGGGGAAGGGATAGTTCTTTTAATAAATGGTGTTGGGATGACTGGATAAACACGTGCAGACCAGTGGCATTGGACCCCTATCTTATACCACTTACAAATAGTAACACAAATTAGATCAAATACTTAACATAAAACTTGATAATATAACACTAATAGAAGAAAATGTAGGGAAGTTCCACTTTGGTCTTGGCAATATTTTTATGGCTATGACACCAAAGTGCAAACAACAAAAGCAAAAATCAACAAACGATATTCTGTTTAACTTAAAAATCTTCTTAACAGAAAAAGAAACAATTGACAAAATAAAAAGGCAACCTACAGAATAGGAGAAAAATTTCACAAACCATGTATTGGATAAGGGGTTAACACAAAATATATACAGAACACATACAATTAAATAATAAAAAAATTAAAAATGGGCAGAAAAACTAAATAGACACTTTATAGAAGACATCCAAATAGGAAAGAGTTACATGAAAAGATTCTCAAAATCACTGATCATCACAGAAATACAAGTAAAAACCACATAAGATATCATGTCACACCTGTTAGAATGGCTATCATCAAGAAGACAAGAGATAACAAATGTCAGTTAAGATGTGGAGAAAAGAGAACAACTGTGCACAATTGGTGGGAATGCAAATTGGTTCAACCAATATAGAAAAACAATATGGAGGATCATCATAAAATTAAAAATAGATCTTTTATGATCCATAAATTCCACTTCTGAGTATATACCTAAAGGATATATATATATATATGGATATAAAATGGATGCTATATATTATATATATATACTGGAATTTTAGCCTTGAGAAAAAAGGACATCCTGTCCTTTGTGACAACATGGATGGAACTTAAAGATATTATACTAAGTGAGATGTTAGGCAGAAAAAGACAAATACTGTATTGTATCACTTATATGTAGAATCTGAAAAAGCCAAAATTGTTAAAACAGAGAGCAAAATGGTGCTTACCAGGAGATGAGGGTGAGGGCATAGGACAGATGTTTAGAGGTACAAACTTACAATGAGTATAAATGAGCCCTAGGAATCTAATGTACAGTATGGTGAACATAGTCAATAATATTGTATTATAACCATCAAACTTGCTAAGAGACTAGAACGTAACTTTTCTAACCACCAAAAGGAAACTATAATATAAACAGGTGCCAAATTATTGCTGCAATGGCAATCATATTACTATATATAAATGTATCAAGTTAACGTGTTGTACACCTTAAATTTACATGATATTATATGTCAATGGTATTTCAATTTAAAAAAACAAAAAAATTTGAAAAGGACAAAGATTCTCACTCTTACCACTTCTTTTCAGCATAGTCCTGGAAGTCCTACACAGAGCAATTAGGCAAAAAAGAAATAAAGACATTCAAATCAGAAAAGAAGTAAAATTATTACTGTTTGCACATGACATGAGAGTTATGTAGTAAACCTTAAAGAATCAACAAAAACCTGTTAGAATACATGAATTTAGTAAAGTTGCAAGATAAAAATCAATATACGAAAATTACTTGCATTTCTATAAACTATAAATGAACTATCTGAAAAAGAAGTTAACCACCTCACTTACAATAGCATTAAAAAGATTAAAATAGGAATGAATTTAATAAGATAAAATACTTTTCATACTTCAAACTATAAAGTATTGATGAAAGAAATTCAAGGAGACACAAAGTAATGGATAGACATCTCATGTTTTTGGATTGGGAAAATTAATATTGTTAAAATATCCATACTACCCAATGTGATCGTTAGATTCAATGCTATCCCTATCAAAATCCCAATTGTCTTTTTTGCAGAAATCGAAAAAAAATCCTAAAATTCCATATGGAACTATGAAAGACCCAAAATAGCCAAAGCAATCCTCAGAAAGAAGAACAAAACTGAAGGCATCACATTTCCGAATAACAAATGTTATTACAAAGCTACTGCAATTACAACAGTATGGTACTGGCATAATGACAGACATACAAAATGAATGGAACAGAATAGAAAGCCCAGGAATAAACTAATGCATATACAGTCAACTAATCTTTTACAAGTAAGCCCAGGATACACAATGTGGAAAGGGTTGTGTCTTTGACAAATGGTATTTTGGAAAGGTGGACATCTGTAGGCAAAACAAAATGTGAATTGGACCCCTACCTTACATGACAACCAAAATCAATTCAAAATGTATTCAAGACTTAAACAAAAGACCTAAAAATCTTAGAAGGAAACGTAGGGGTAAACCTCTTGACATAAGACTTGGCAATAATTTCTTGGATATGAGATCAAAAGCACAGACAAGAAATCAAACGTAGACAAGTGGGACTACATCAAACTAAAAACCTTACGTACTACAAAGAAAGTAATCAACAGAGTGAAAAGAAAATCTATGCAGGGAGAAAATATTTGCAAACTATATATTTGATGAGTTTAATATTCAAAATATATCTGAACTCCTACAACTTAATTGTAAAAGAACAAATAATCTGATTTAAAAATGGGGAAAGGCTTTGAATAGATGTTTCTGCAGAGAAGACATAAAAATTTTCAACAGATATATTAAAAGTGCTCAATCCCAATAATCATTAAGAAAATGCCAATCAAAACCATAGTGAAATACCCCTTCACATCTATTAAAATGGTTATTATCTTAAAAAAGAAGTATTGTAAAAGATATGGAGGAGCTGGAACACTTGTACACTGTTAGTAGAAAGGTAAAATGGTTCAATCACTATGGAAAGCAGTATGGAAGTTCCTCAAAATTTAAAAACGGCGTTGTTATATGATATAGCATTTCTACTTCTAGGTAATTTTCCAGAAGAATTGAAATCAGGACTTTGAAGAGATATATGCCTTCTCATGCTCATTGCTGCATCATTTGCTATAGCTAAGATTTAGAAACAACCAAGATGTCCATTACAAATGAATGGATAAGAAAACATACGCATATGATGAATGAATATTATTCAGTCATGAAAAGTAAAGTGTGTTATATGTGGTGATATGAACATGGAGAACATTATGCTAAGTGAAATAAGCCAGCCATAGAAGGACAAATATCACATGATTCCACTTATATCAGCTATCCAAAAATAGCCAAACTCACAGAAGCAGAAAGTAAGAGAGCAGTTGCCAGGGGCTCAAGAGAGGGGGAAATGGGGAGTTGCCATTCAGTGGGTATAAAGTTACAGTTATACAAGATAAAGAAGTTCCAGGGATACGCTGTTCAGCATTGTGTCTTTAGGTAAGAATACTGTACTGTACACAAAATTCTAACGGAGTAGATCTCATGTTATCTCTTCTTATCACAATTAAAAAAAAAAAAAACTAGGGTTGTTAGAAATGACTTGACACATGTGCCTTCACAGGTTGTATAAAATGTAGCACAGAGTACTGAACATATTTTTTTTCTGAAGTACCAGCATGCTGATTCATTCAAAGTTGTGTCAGAAAAAAAATTTACACTGTTCTTTAGAGAGTACATAACATGTTCTGAACACTGTTTCACTTTAATAACTGATTGTACTGATTAATTCAGGCTTCTTTCACTGCTTTAAGCTTATTTTATACCTGAGGCTTTACATACTTTATGACTTGCAACCCAGATTGCTGAGCACAATATTTAACTAAATTCACACTGCATTGTTTCATTCACTCAACTAGCACTGTAAGAACCAACTTTTACACATGTGCCTTAGGAGGAATAACATGATGAGTTTGCAAAGCAGAGTGTTTTGGTGAAATAGCACTATAATGTTTAATTCACTATTAGAATCACCTTTTACATGTGCCTCTACAGGGTGTATAATATACAGCCCAGATTACTGAACACTGTGTGCCGCTTTAATAGAAATATTCTGATTTGTTCAACTTGTTAGAATCATTTTCTATACATGTGTTTTATAGAATATATTTACAGAATGTATTACATTCAGGACAGTGTTGAGCAATGTATATATATATATATATATATATACACACACATATGTATTCATATATATATGAATGAATATGAGTCTATCTATATATAATAGATTTTATATTATAAATAATATTTATATATATTCACTCATATTCATTCATCGCTAGCACTGTTAGAAACAAGTAGTCCTTAAATGACTTTATGGAGTGTATAACATGAGGCAAAGAGGGTTGAACACACTGTTTAGCTGAAATGGCTGGATACTGAATTCAGTGATGATGATAACGCTGTTAGAATTTACTTTTACACATATACCCTACACTGTGGCTAACACACAGACTGATTGCTGAAAAACAGTTTCACTGAAATGGCATTATAGTGAGCCAATCAGGCAGCTAGCAGTTTCAGAAAATATATTTTACATGTGCTATTACATAGTGTACAATATACAAATCAGAACACTTACAAACTGTTTAACTGTAGTAGCAATATCTCAATTTATTCCAACAAATAGCATTGTAAGGAAGACAATTTACTCAAGTTACTTTCAAAGTATATAATATGCAGCCCAGAGGTTTGAAAACAATTTTTTCACAGAAATTGTACTATATTGATTTATAAAAACAGCTAGCACTTTAGAAACATTTTTTACAAACCTGAATTTTAAAAGTGTATAACGTGGTACACAGTTGTGAACATATTGTTTCACGGAAACAACACAGCACTAATTAATTTACACCAGAAGCATGGTAAAAAGAAAAACAAGTAACCGTTACACATGTGACTTTACAGAGTGTATACCATGAAGCATAAATATATGAAAACAGAAATTCGCTGAAATAGCACTATATTGATTTACTCACAGAGCTAGCACCATTAAAAAAACCTTTTGTAAGTATGCCTTTATATCATGCAAAAAAGGGTGATGGAAACAGTGTTTCAGTGAAATAAAATGATAGAGATTCATACACAGATATATTACTGCTATAATCTCCTTTCCTAACTTTCATTTACAGAATGTATGTTATGCCACACACATTGATGAACAATTTAAAAAGTTAGATATAACTTTCACATATGTGGACTATATTTTTTGCTCCTTTCATAGAGTGCCGAATATGATGTTTCACTGAGATAGTACTCTACCAAATCATTTATGAAACTAGCACCTTGGAAAAGTCTTTTACGACTTCATCTTTACAGAGTGTATAACACAGAGAACAGGTAACATGATACAGAATATAACTTACACATGTGACATTACCAAGTCTGTAACATGCACCACAGAATGCTGAACAGTGTTTCACAGGTGTAACAGTATAATGATTCATCTTCACATATAGCAATGTAGAAATTCCTTTTACACATATCTCTTTGCAGAGAGTATAATAAAGGACACGGATTCCCAAAAAATTGTTTCACTGAAATAGCATCATATTGATTTATTTGTGTAGATGGTATTTTTAGAAACAACCTTTAAACTGTGACTTTATAGTGAGTATAACTTTCCACACAGTGCCGAACAAAATATTTAATTTACATAGGACTATATTGATTTACTCTCATAGCTAGTAATGTTCAAACACATTTTATTTTATTCTTTTAAGGTATGCTTTTTGGTGAGGAAGACTGGCCCTGAGCTAACATGTGTCGCCAATCTTCCTCTTCCCCCCCCAAAGCCTCACTACATAGCTGTATATCCTAGTTGTAAGTCATTCTACTCATTCTAGTTCTTCTTTGTGGGATACTGCCACAGCATGGCTTGATGAGTGGTGTGTAGGTCTATGCACTGGATCTGAACCAGCTAACCCCAGGCTGCCAAATCAGAGCATACAAACTTAACCACTTGGCCACAGGGCCAGCCCCCACATTTTATTTCTATTTATTTTTTCCAGTTTATTAAGATATAATTGGCATATAACATTGTATAAGTTAAGGTGTACAGCCTAATGATTATATATATATGTATTATTACCACACTATAAACTTCAATTATCCATTATGCAACAAAAAAATTGCAAGGCATGCAAAGAAATAGGAAAGTATGGCTCATTCAAAGGGGAAAAAAACTAGAGCAACAGAAACTGTCCCTGATAGATACCAGATGTCAGATTTACTTGACAAAGACACTAAAATAACTGTCAAAATTACTCACAGAACTATATAAAGACCTGAAGAAAGCAGAGAAGATAATTATTAACACAATGGAAATATCAGTGAAATGATAGAAAACATAAAATGAAACAAAATGGAAACTCTGAGGACAAAAGTACAAACACTTAAATGGAATTTCACTAGAGGGATTCAAAAGCAGATTTCAGTATGCAGGAGAAATAGAAAATGTAAAGATTAGAGAACTGAAATTATTAAGCCTGAGGAATATGAAGAAAGAAATATTGAACAAAATTAAACACAGGTTCTGGTTCCATCATGGTGACATGAGAGGACCCTGAACTCACCTCCTCCCATGGACACACTGAATCTACAGGTGTATACAGAACAATGAGTTATGAAAGAAACCCAAATACAAGCTGTGACTCCTACACATTGGTCAAACCAAAAAAACTCCACATCAAAATGGATAGAGAGGCTGAGGCACAATCTTTCCATAAATCCCATCCCCAGTGCAGTGGCACAAAATTGAAAGGGAATTCACAACAGCCAGCTTCTCTCTGAGTATCCGAGGATTAGAACCCCACATCTATCACCCCAACTTTTAAGTCTTGCACCTGAGAGATGGAACCCCACAACAGCTAGCTCTGAAAGCCAATAGGGCAGACATCCATGAGACCCACAAGTCTATAACAAATGAAGAAATAGTTCTTAAGGCTTGCACAGACTTTCTGTGGCAACTTCCCCAAGGCACACAGCAGAGGGAGCTGAATGAAATGCACCAAGTCTTTCTGTCAAAGAGGTTTTATGCTTCACGCTTTTAAAATCTTCAACATGAGGGGAAGGCGTCTAATTTAAAACACTTCTAGGGACCTACAGAAATACTCTCCAAGAACCAGGGAGGCCAGTGTGTTTCATCTTTATGCTCTCCCCCTGCCTTGTTCCAGGTCCATGATAATTCTCAGAAAGAAGCTTGTGCATATGTCTAAGGACCCAATTTTTGCAACTACTGGCCAGGAAATGGCCCTTCATAGCCTGGCTATCATATCCAGCGGGGCTTATATTTGTGGATCCCATAGGACTGTTTCAAACATAGAAAGAATTCTTACCCAGCTAGTTCCCAGGGGTAAGGAGCAGAGGCAGCCAACTGAAACACACTCAGTCTTTGTGTGAAATAGACCTATTTGCTTATCTTAAAGCTTTGGCAGGAGGAACAATTTCTAATTTAAGACATGTCAGTAAGCCTAATGCAATAGGCCTTCTGACAGGATTTGGCACCTACTCAACTACTGGGAGCTATTAAAAGATAATAGACTGCTTGGATAAGCACAAAGACTTGAGAGGAAACCAAGAGCTGAGGCAGGTTTGAATGCAAGGTTCATCTCCTATAAGAAGCCACTCCTTCAAGACTAGGAGAGGTAGTTGTTTCATCTACTGTATAGAAATCAACAGAGTCAAGCAAAATGAGAAAATAGAGGAATATGTTCAAACAAAAGAGTGAGATAAAACCTCAGAAAAAACCTTAGTGAAGCAGAGATAAGTAATCTGGTAAAGCCTTCAAAGTAATCGTCATAAGATCCTCACCAAACTGGTGAGAAGAATAGATGAACACAGTGGGAACTTAAACAAAGACGTGGGAGATATAATAAAGTACCAAATAGAAGTCACAGAGGTGAAGAATACAATATCTGAACTGAAAAATACACTAGAAATTTTCAACAACACACTAGATGAAGCAGAAGACAAGATGTGTTGACTCAAAGACAAGGCAGTGACACTTACCCAATCATTGCAGCAAAAAGAAGAAAAGAATTTTTAAAAAGTGAAGGGACTTATGGGGCAACATCAAACAAACCAACATTTGCATCATAGGTTTCCAAGAAATAGAAGAGAGAATGGAACAGAAATCCTATTTGAAGCAATAATAGCTAAAAACTTCCCTAACCAGGGGAAGGAAACAGACATCCAGATGCAGGAATCTCAGAGTTCCAAATAAAAGGAATCCAAAGAGACACACACCAAGATACAATATAAATAAAATGTCAAAAGTTAAAGACAGGGAGAAAATATTAAAAGCACCAAAAAAGAAACATCTTGCTACATACAAGGGAATCCCATAAGACTATGAGCAGACTTTTGCAGAAACTTTGCAGGGCAGAAAGGAGTGGCACAATATATTAAAAGTGCTGAAAGAAAATACCTCCAACTAAGAATACTCTATCTGGCAAAGTTAGCATTCAGAAGTGAATAAGAGATTTTGTTTTCCAGACAGGCAAATGCTAAAGGAGTTCATCACCACTAAACCAATCTTACAAGAAATGTTAAAGGTGTTTCTTCAAGTTGAATAAAAAGAGCACTAATTAGAAGCATAAACACATATGAAAGAATAAATTTCATGGAAAGGTAAATATATGGTAAAGCTAGTGAATTTTATTACTTATAAAGCTAATATGAAGGTTAAAAGACAAATGTAGTAAAAATAACTATGATTACAACAATTAGTTAAGGGATACAAAAGATGAAACAATGCAAAATATGACACGAACAACACAAAATGAGGGGAGAGTGAGTAATGTTGAATTTACAATGAGATCAAACTTTAGTTGTTATCAACTTAAAATAGACTATTATAGATATAAGCTGTTAGATGTAAACCTTAAGGCAACCACAAAGCAAAATCCTATAGTAAATATACAAAAGATAAAGAGAAATAAATATAAGCATACCACTAAAGAAAGTCATTAAACCACAAAGGAAGAAAGTAAGAGAAGAAGAAAGGAACAGAGAGGAACTACCAAAACAGCCAGAAAACATGTAACAAAATGACAATATGCACATATTTATCAATAATTACTTTAAATGTAAATAAACCAGGTACTCCAATTAAAAGACAGAGTCGTTGAGGGACATAAAAAGAAGACCCATCTATATGTTGCTCTCCAGAGACTCATGTCAGATGTAAGCATACACACAGACTGAAAGTAAAGGGATGGAAAAAGATATTCTATGCAAATGGAAACCAAAAGAAAGCTGGAGTAGCTATACTTATATCCAACAAAATAGACTTTAAAACAAAGACTATAATAAGAGAGGAAGGGCATTATTTGATGATGAAGGAGTCAATCAAACAAAAGGATATAACATTGATAAATATTTGTGCACTCAACACCGGATCACCTAAACATATAAAGGAAATATTAACAGACATAAAGTAGAAATAGACAGCAATACAATAACAGTAAGACATTTTTCATTTGTTTTTTTTTTTTTTTGAGGAAGCTTAGCCTTGAGCTAACTACTGCCAGTCCTCCTCTTTTTGCTGAGGAAGCCTGTCCCTGAGCTAACATCCATGCCCATCTTCCTCTACTTTATATGTGGGATGCCTATCACAGCATGGCATGCCAAGGGGTGCCATGTCTGCACCCAGGATCCAAACCAGCAAACCCCAGTCTGCTGAGAAGCGGAACCTGCGAACTTAACCAATGTGCCACTGGGCTGGCCCCACAGTAAGATGCTTTAATATCCCACTTTCACTAATGGATAGATCATCCAGGCAGAAATCAATAAGGAAACACTGACCTTAAACAACACTTTAGTCCAGATCAATTTAACAGACATTTATAGATCATTCAATCCAAAGCAACAGAATACACATTATTCTCAAGTGAACAAGAAACATTCTCCAGGATAGATTATATACTAGGCCAAAAAACAAGTCTTAAATCGAAGGAAGATTAAAATAATATCAGAGATGGTTTCTGACCATAATAGTATAAATATAGAAATCACTTACAAGAAGAAAACTAAAAAATTCAGATATACATGGAGATTAAACATACTTCTGAACAACAAATGGCCCGAAAAAGAACAATAAAAAATCACCTTGGGACAACAAAGAAACAACCCACCAATTGGGAGAAAATATTTGCAAATCATACATCTGACAAGGGGTTAATCTTCATAATATACAAAGAACTCACACAAATCAACAATAAAAAAGTAAACAAACTGATCAAAAAGTAGGCAGAGGAGATGAACAGACATTTTTCCAAAGAAGAGATACAGATGGTCAATAAACATATGAAAAGATGTTCAACATCACTAATCATCAGGGAAATGCATATTAAAAATTACGCTAAGATACCCCCTTACACCTGTTAAAATGGCTATAATCACTAAGACTAAAAGTAAATGTTGGTGAGGGTGTGGAGAGAAGGAAACGCTCATACACTGCTGGTAGGAATGCAAACTGGTGCAACCACAATGAAAAACAGTATGGAGCTTCCTCAAAAAACTAAAATAGACCTACCATATGACCCAGATATCCCACTACTGGGTATCTACCCAAACAATTTGAAATCAACAATCCAAAGTAACACATGCAACATTATGTTCTTTGCAGCACTATTCACAACAGCCAGGACATGGAAGCAACCCAAGTGCCCATCGACTGATGACTGGATAAAGAAGATGTGGTATATATATATATATATATATATATATATATATATATATATATATACACACAATGGAATACTACTCAATCAGGAAAAATGACAAATTCATCCCATTTGCAATAACATGGAAGGACCTGGGGGAATTATGCTAAGCGAAATAAGCCAGTCTGAGAAAGACAAACACCAGATGATTTCACTCATATGTGAAATATAAACAAGTACTGGGACAAAGAAAACAGTTCAGTGGTTACCAGGGGAAGAGGGGTAGGGAGGGCACTGGGGGTGAAGGGAAGTACTTACGTCGTGACAGTCAAGAAATAATGTACAACTGAAATCTCACATTGATGTAAACTATTATGAATTCAACAAAAAAGAAAGAGAAAAAAATTACCTTGAGACAAATGAAAATGGAAACACAATATACCAAAGCTTATGGGCTGCAGCAAAAAGAGTTTTAAGGGGAAAGTTCATAGCAATAAATGCCTCCTTCAAGAAACAAGAAAAAACTCAAGCAACATAACTTGACGCTTCAAGGAAGTATGAGAATAAAAATGAAAAAGCCCAGAGTTAGTAGAAGGAAGAAAATCACAAAGATCAGAGTGAAAATAAATAAAATAGAGACTAAAACGACAATGGAAAGATCAATGAAAGTAACAGTTGGTTCTTTAAAAAGATAAACGAAATTGACAGACCTTTAGCTAGACTAACCAAGAAAAAAGAGAACTCAAATAAATAAAATCAGGAATGAAAGAGGAGATGCTACAACTGGCCACATAAATACAAAGTTTCATAAGAGACTACTATGAATAAGTATACATCAAAAATTTGACAACCTTAGAAGAAATGGATAAATTCCTAGAAACATACACCTTACCAAGACCAAATCATAATGAAATAGAAAATCTGAACAGACTGATTATGGGTAATGAGATTGAATCAGTAATTAAAACCTCCAAACAAAATCTAGGACCAGATGGTTTCACTGGTGAATTCTACCAAACATTTAAGGAAGAATTAATACCAATCGTTCTCGAACTCTTTCAAAAATTGAAGAGGAAGAAACACTTTCAAATTCATTTTACAAAGCTAGCATTACTGTGATACCAAAAACAGAGAAGACACCACAAGAAAAGAAAATTACAGGCCAATATTTCTGATGAGCTTAGAAGGAAAATCCTCAACAAAATATTAGCAAACCAAATTCAACAAAACATTAAAAGGATCGTACACCATGATGAAGTTGGGTTTAGTCCAGGGATGTAAGGATGGTTCAAAATCAGCAAACCAGTCAATGTGATATACCATCCTAACAAAATGAAAGATAAAAGTTATATGATCACCTCAATAGATGCTGAGAAGGAATTTGACAAAATTCAACAACCATTTATGATAAAAACTCTCCACAAAGTGAGTATAGCTGGAAATAACATCAATGTAAAAATCATATATGATAAGCTCACAGCTAAAATAATACTCAATGCAGAAAAATTGAAAGCTTTTCCTCTAAGATCAGGAACAAAGCAAGTGTGCCTATTCTCACCACTTTTATTCAACATAGTACTGGAAGTCCTAACCAGAGTAATTGGGCAAGAAAAATAAGCAAATGGCATCCAAATCAGAAAGAGAAAAGTAAAATTGTCACTATTTCCAAATGACATGATGTTATATATGGAAAACCCTGAAGACTCCCCGAAAAAGCTGTTATAACTAATAATTAAGTAAAGTTGCAGGACGCAAATTCAGTATACAGATTTTTATCTCTTGCAATTCTATACACTAATAACAAACTATCAGAAAGAGCAATTTAAAAAATCTCATTTTAAATCTAAAGGAATAAATTAGCTACAAAGGAATTTATCCAAGAAGGTGAAAGACCTGTACACTGAAAGCTATAGATCATGGATGAATGAAATTGAAAAAGACAGAAATAAATGGAAAAATATTATGTGCTCATGGATTGGAAGAATCAATATTGTTAAAAATTCCATACTACTCAAAAAAATATGCAGATGCATTACAATCCCCGTCCAAGTTCCAAGAGCATTTTTCACATATATAGACCAAACAGTCCTAACATTTGTATTAAACCACAAAAGACCCCAACTAACTAAAGCAATCTTGAGAAAGAATTACAAAACGGAAAGCATCATGCTCCCTGATTTCAAAAAATATTGCAAAGATATAGTAATGAAAACAATATGGTATTGCCAAACAAAACAGATATATAGGTCAATGGAATAGAAGAAAGAGGCCAGAAATAAACTCACACCTATATGGTCACTTAATTTATGACAAGGAAGCCAAGAATATACAATGAGAAAATATCACTCTTTTCAACAAATGGTGTGGGGAAAACTGGACAGTCACATGCAAGAGAATGAAACTGGAGCACTATCTTACACCATACACAAAAATTAACTCAAAATGGATCAAAGACTCAAATTTAAGACCTTAAGACTCCTAAAAGAAAAGATAGACAGTAATCTGACTGACACTAGTCTTGGCAATTAGTTTTTTGGTTTGACGCCAAAAGCACAGACAACAAAAGTGAAAAAAAAGAGTGGGACTACGTAAAAGTAAAAACCTTTTGCACAGCAAACAAAACCATCAACAAAATTAAAAGACAACCTATCAAATGGGAGAAATTTTTGCAAGTTGTATCTCTGATAAGGAGTTAATATCCAAATTATATTAAGAAACTCATACAACTCCATAACAAAAATCCAAACAATTTGATTAAAAGATGTGCAGAGGGTCTGTCTGAGTCCAGTATAATTCTAATTCTGTGAAACATTGTCCTTATTACTCTGTGCTTCAGGTTTTAAATAATGTAAAGAACATTTTCACAGGAGTAGTTTTATAGTTTGTATAATATGAGGCAAAATGTGCTGAACACAGTGTTTCATTGAAATAGTAGAATCTGATTCATTTACACAGCTACCACTCTTAGAAATATTTTTTAAAGTGTGCTTTTACAGAATAAAAGGTATTTTAACAGTAGGTATTTCACACAGCTGTCATGGTACACAGTAACACTATGTTTCATGGATCAGTATAGTGCTATATAGTGAAACACTGTGTTCAGAACTCTGTGCTGCATGTTATTTACTCTGAGAAGAAATGTGTAACAATTTTTTTAACAGTGTAGCTGTGTGAATTAATTAGCATGCTCCTTCTTTAGTGAAACACCTTGTTCATACTCTGTGCTGCATTTTATCCAATCTGAGAAGCACATATGTAAAATTATGTCTAAAAGTGCAGATTCTTAAAAGAATAGGAATACTATTTCAGTGACATTTTGTTTATCACTTTGTGCTGCATGTTATACATTTTGTAAGTAAATATACTTAGTTTTCTAACAGTGATATTTGTGTGAATATCCTGTATCATCCCATTTTAGTGAAAAACTGTGTTCAGAACTATATGCTGCATTTTAGCATTTTATACTTTCTGTAAGTGCACAGGTATAGAAGGTGTTGCTGTCAGGGTGAACTGCACGAATATATCAGGAAAGTGTTCTTGTTCAGTGAAACAAGATGTTCAGCATTCTATCTTGCATGATATACATTTCGTAAAGGCACATGTGTAAAAGTTGTTTCTAATGATTATCTGCATTACTAAATCTATGTAATGTCATTTCAATGAAATAATATTTCAGCACTCTCTGTTGCAAGTATACACTCTGTAAATACACAAAAGTAAAAGTTGTTTTTAACAGTGCAATCTCTGTGTATGAATCAGCATCATGCTATTTCAATCTCTGTTGTATGTTATATACTCTTTAGAGATGCATATTTAAAAGTTGTTTCTAAAGTGAAAACTGCATGGGTTAATAAGTGTAGTACTTTTTAAGTAAAATACTCTATTCACCTCTCTGCACATCATGTAACAAACTGTTAAAACACAAGGGTAGAAGGCATTTCAGACAGTGCTGTCTATGTGAATAAATCGGTATACTGCTGGTTTAGTGAAACACTGTGTTCAGCAAATTGTGTTTTTCGTTATATACTCTGCTAAGGCACATTCATAAAAGACTTTTGTTAATGGCAGTGTCTGTGTGTATGAACAAGTATTGAGCTATTTAGTGAACCACTGTTATAACACATTGGGCTGTATCCTTTCACGGTAAAGGTAAATATGTAACTGTGTTTATAACACCAAAAGCTGTGTGAATAAATCAGGATATTGATATTTTAGTTAGACATTGTCAGCACTCTGTATTGCCTGTTATATATTCTGTAAAGTACTTGTATAAAAGTTTTGTCTGACCATGCTATCTATGTAAATAAATCTCTATAGTACTATCTCAGTGAAATATTGTATTCAGAAATTTGTGCTGCATTGTTATAAAGTCTGTAAAAGCATATATCTAAAAGTTGTTTCTAACCATGGGCAACTGTGTGACTTAATCAGGAGTGTGCTCTAACAATGTAAAATTATTCAGCATTTTATGCAGCATGCTATACATTCTGTAAAAGTACACTTTAAAAAATATTTCTAAGAGTGGTAGCTGTGTAAATGAATCAGATTCTACTATTTCAATGAAACACTGTGTTCAGCACTTTTTGCCTCATATTATGCAAACTATAAAGCTACCCATGTGAAACTGTTCTTTATAACAGTGCTAGTTGTATGAATGCAAGAGAGTAGTCCAAATTCAGTGAAACAGTGTGGTCATTACTCTGAGCTTCAGTTATAAACTTTGTAACTGCTCACGAATAAAAGATGTTTCTAAGAAGGCTAGAAACCTATACACAT
Organism: Equus asinus; assembly: GCF_041296235.1. Taxonomy (NCBI): domain Eukaryota; kingdom Metazoa; phylum Chordata; class Mammalia; order Perissodactyla; family Equidae; genus Equus; species Equus asinus. Next base: position 105,944 of record NW_027225540.1, read on the forward strand.
CACAATAGCGTTAGTTTAGTCAAGAAGTGCTCAGCAATCTGTATTTCATGTGATATATTCTGTAAGGGAACACATGTAAAAGTTGATATAAGAGTGTTACTTATGTGAATGAATCAGTATATTGGGAATTTAGTGAATCACTCTTCTTAGCACTCTGTCCTGCCAGTTCTACCTTTTGTATAGGCTTCTGTGCAATAGGTATTTCTAACAGTGCTAGTAGCCTGAATAAATCATTATAGTGCTATTTCAGTAAAACACTGCATTCAACAGCCTCTGCTTCATGTTATTCACTGTGTAAGGATGTGTAACAAACTTTTGTAACAGTATTTTTGTGAATTAATCATTATATCATTTTACTGAAACAGTGTTCAGCACTCTGTTACATTATTTACTTTTTAAAATCACATACGTAAAAATCATTCATAACAGTTCTAGTTGCTTAAATAAATCAGGATAGTGATATTTTAGTGAATCACTGAGTATTCTGAGTCGCATCTTATATACTCTCTAAATGTATGCATGAAAATGTTGTTGTAGCATTGTTAGTTATGGGAAATACTAGTATTCTGCTGTTTGTGCTATTTGTATGAAACAGTTTTCAGCATTGTGTGCTGCATGTTGCCACACACTTAAAGGTTCATGTATAAAACTTGTTTTCAACAATACTAGCTGTGTGACTGAATCAGTACAGAGTTATTTTGATGAAAGGCTGTGTTGATAACTGTGTGGTACATGTACATGTTCCAAAGGTGCATAGAGAACAGTAATTTCTAACAGTGTTACATGTGTGAATGAATCAGTATAGTAGAATTTCAGTGAAGCACTGTGCTAAGCACTGTGTGTTATATGCTGTATAGTCTATAAAGGTGCATGTGAAATAGTCATTTCTAACAGTACTAGCTATGTGGATGAATTAGGATAGTTCTGTTTTAACTATCTTGTAGTTAATTAAGTTACTCCTCTTGTAACTACTAAATTTAATAGTGAAACTATTATCAGCATGCTTGTTGCATGTTATACATTCTGTAAATGTGCATATACAAAAGCACTAGCTGCATGAAGAATAAAGGTTATATAAATAAAGAAACTATAAATATATATAAATAAAGGTTCTATAATAAAGAAAGTAAAAAAGTTGTTTCTAAAGGACTAGTCTCACTAAACTAGCCTATATTGAGTCAGTATAGGGCTATTTTAGCGGAACACTCTATTCAACATGAGCTTCATGTCATATTTTTTGAAAGGCACACATGTAATAGTGCTGGATGTGTGGATTAACCAGTATGGTGCTATTTCAGAGAAAGTATTCACCACCTGTGCTTCTGCTCTTTTCAGTCCAAACTGGCAGAATTGCTGCTAAGATTATTGATCAGATCTAGAAATCACATGCCTAATCTCTTTAGTAAATGTCCAGCCATACCCTTGGTGTTCCTTCCACAGCTCTTTCTTATTTTTGTCACATCAGAAAAATGAGAATTTTCCAGATTTTAAAGTTCCAACTTCTTTTGGCTTAACAACTTCTTCTTCAATTTCTCTCTCTCTTTTGTCATTCTACTGTAAGCACTAAGGAGAAACCAGGACATGTCTTCATGACTTTGCTTAGAAATCTCCACAGATGTGTATCCAAGTTCATCACTTACAAGTTCTACTTTTCACAAAACACTAGAACACAATTTAGCAAAGTTTATTGTCACTTTATAACAAAGATATATATATATGTAGATAGATAGAAGCTTTCTACTGCTTTCTTCTTTTCTTTCTGAGCTCTTACCACCAATGACTTATATCCATATTTCTACCAAAGTGCTTTTAAGGCAATCTGGATTTTTCCAAAATTCACCTCAAAACTCTTCCAGCCTCCAATCATTACCAAAGACACTTTCACACTTTTAGGTATTTGTTACACTAGTACCCCACATTTGGAATCAAAATCTGTACTAGCTTGCAAGGGCTGTGTAACAAATACCAGCAACTGGGTGGCTTAAACAACATAAGTTTATTTTCTCACAATTATGGAGGATAGAAGTCCTGGATCAAGGTGTCAGCAAGGTTAATTTCTTCTGAGGCCTCTCTCTATGGTTTTTAGATGGCCATCTTCTCCCTGTTTCTTCACAAGGTCTTTCCTCTGTGTGTGTCTGTGTCCTAATCTCCTCTTCTTGTAAGGACACTAATCAGATTGGATTAGGGCCCACCCTAAAGACCTAATTTTAACTTAAATACTCCTCTAAAGACCTATATCCAAATATAGACAGATTTCGATGTACTAGAGAACAGGACTTCAAGGTATGAAATTTCAGGGGGTAGAAATTCAGCCTGTAAAACCCTCTGTAAATTCACACATATTCATAGCATTTATTAAAGTTCTGTTTTCATGTATGACTCAGGATCATGCCTCTTCCATTAAACACTGTGTTCAGCAGCCTGTGAATAATGTTGTATGTCCCAAAAGTGCCTTGTTTAAAGGTGTTTCTGATAGTGCCATCCGGATGAACAAATCAATATATTACCATTTCAGCGATGCATTTATTGAGTACTTTGTACTGCATCTTATACACTCTGTAAAGTCACATGAATAAAAGGAACTTTTGACAATGTTATCCATCTCTATGAATAAATATCTTGCTCTTTCAGCGAAATACTATGTTCAGCATATTGTGCTCCTTGTTATACACTCTGTAAAGACACATATGTAAAGAGATTTATAGGAATTGCTGAAGGATTGCTGAGAATAAAGTGGGATGGGAAGACTGTCGACTCAACTCCTCCTACAGATGCAATGACTTTATAACTACCTATGGAACAATTACCCCTCAGAGAGAACCAGAAACTGGATAAAAAGAACCCACACAACAAGGAACAACACTGACTGAGGTGGAAGAGGCATAAATACCTCTCAGGAGAGGGAAAAAAAATCACATTCTAGCCATGGTGCTTCACAGCTAGGAGAAATCTTAAGGTACAAAGCTTTTCCTGGAGGAGCTGGGTATCTGAGCAGGAGAGCTTTGTCACAATAAGCAGCTTTTGAACTCATCACAACTGAGATGAGTGTCATGATATCTGGCTTTGCCAGCTATTAAAAACAATGAGGGGGGCTGGCCGCATGGCCAAGTGGTTAAGTTCACGCACTCCGCTGCAGGCGGCCCAGTGTTTAATCAGTTCAAATTCTGGGTGTGGACATGGCACTGCTCTTTGAGTCATGCTGAGTTGGTGTCCCACATGCCACAACTAGTAGCACCCACAACGAAGAATATAGAACTATGTACCGGGGGGCTTTGGGGAGAAAAAGGAAAAAAATAAAATCTTTAAGAAAACCCCCAAAAAACCATGAGGAATATCCCTATAAAAGCTAAAAAGCATAGGAGAAAGAAATGCCTGCTTTTTCTGGACCCATGCACAAATTCATTCATTCTGGAAACCAACACGAAATTACTAGAAAGAAAGGTGTACCGACCTTTAGTGAAAGAGATTCACTTGGTAGGCTCTGGCCACATCTCAGGGAGGCAGGTGGTGGCTGGAGCCACCTCTCCAGGAACTGAAAAAGAGGCACAAGCCATTACTGGGACCTAGTACAAGTGTCCTGACACAGATGCTGGCAGATGCCATTTGATTTCTTCACCTGGCCTGTTAACACAGGGCTTTTCCCCATGCACCAGAGCACTGATTTAATCCAGCACAACCAGGGCAGGCAGCCTGCCCTAGGAACAAACCCCACCAACCAGCAAGCATGCGGGCAACTTGTGGGCCCAAGTAGGCTGACTATGAGCAACCTTTTGCAGCAGGGCAAGAAGGTCCACCTCTGTCAAGCAGAGTGTCCGCAAGGGGTGGGTCTGGGTTGGAGTGTGTGGGACCTCTGCAGCAGCAGGGCGATTGGGTTCACTTCAGTGGGGCAGGGCATGAACCTGGGGCAAGACTTCATTGATGGGGTGTGTGGGCCTGTTGTCAACTGCAGCAGACTTGTGCTTCTCAACTACATAGGGGACTGCTCCAAATTCCAATGCATGAAACAACTGTGTACTATCATGCCTGGGGCTGGCCCCACCTGGACACACTCCTGAGAGAGCTAACAGCCTTCCAAGCCAGAGGCCTACAGCAATTGTGAACCCCTGAGTCTAGCAACAAGACACAATGGGGGCCTACTCACTTAACAGCAAGACAGCAGCAGGTGTGTGCCATTAGACCTTTAAACTACCTGTGCTTGGGCTCCCTTCCACCCAATAAAGTGACTAAAGAGACTGTACCAGCCCCACACAGTTGAGCCTTACAACCAGGGAGCCGGGGGACTGCCTAGCCTTTGCATGCACTTGCAGTAGGAGCAACCCTTCCACAACAGGAGGGCAAGCATAGCCCACATAGGGGACACTCCTCAAACATTTGGAACTGGTGACGAGAGGGAAGCACATTGCTGGGGCTCATAAGGCTTCTCTTAAAGATGGAGATACATAGCCCATCTACATAATACCTAGATACAAGCACAGAGGCAAAATGAGGAGACAGATGAATATGCTCCCAATAAGGGAATAGGAAAAGAACTAAATGAAACAGACATAAACAATCTACCTGATAAGGAGTACAAACTAATAGTCATAATGATGCTCACTGATCTTGGGAGAAGAATAGATAAACAGTGAGAACTTCAAAAAGAATTGGAAAACAAAAAAGAACCAATCAGAACTGCAGAATACAATAATGGAAATGAAAAATTCACTACAGAGAATCAATAGCAGAGTAGATGACACAGAACGACAGATCAGTGAGCTGGACAAAAGACTAGAGGAAATCACCAAAGCTGAACAGAAAAAGAAAAATAATTGAAAACAATGGGAACACTCTAAGGTAGCTCTGGAACAATATCAAGCATACGAACACCCATATTATAGGTGTTCCAGAGGAGAAGAGAGAGACAAAGGAGCAGAGAATCTATTTGAAGAATTAATAGCTGAAAATTTCCCTAACCCAAGGAAGGAAACAGACATCCAGGTACAGAAATCACAGAGAACACTAAACAAGATGAACCTAAAGAGGTCCACATCAAGAAACATTGTAATTAAAATGTCAAAAATTAAGGAGAAAGAGAGAATCTTAAAAACTGCAAGAGAAAGGCAACACATTACATATAAAAGAAACCTCATAAGGCTATCAGCTGACTTCTCAGCAGATACTGAGATACTTACTGGCTAGAAGGGAGTGGCATGATGTATTTAAAATGCTGAAAGGAAAAAAAAAAAGCCAGGAATACTCTACCTGGCAAAGTTATCACTCAGAATGGAAGGAGAGACAAAGAGTTTTGCAGACAAGCAAAAACTAAGGGAGTTTATCACAAATAAAACAGCTTTGCACGAAATGTTAAAGGGACCTATTTAAGTGGAAGAGAAAAGACCACAAATAGGAGTAAGAAAATTATCAAAAATAAATAAAATCGCAGGTAAAGGCAAATATATAGTAAAGGTAGCAGATTGACCACCTTTTGAAGCGAATAGGAGGAACAAAAGAGAAAAGCATTAAAATTATCTATTTCCATGATAAGGAGTTAATGGATACACACACACACACACACACACACAAAACAGGTTAAATATGACATCAAAACATAAATGTGGGTGAAGGTGAATAAAAGTGTATGACATTTAGCAAGAGGTCAAATTTAAGAGACTATCAACTTAATATAGATTGCTATTTATATAGATTATTATATATGAACCTCATGGTAGTCACAAGACAGAAACCTATAATAAAAACAAAAACTTAAGAGAAAATAACCCAAACATAATACTAAACAAAGTTATCAAACCACAAGGGAAGAGAGCAAGAGAAGAAGAAAGGAACAGAGAAGAACTACTAAAAAACTCAGGAGAAAAGAATTAAAATGGCAAAAGTACATACTTATCAATAGACTAAATACTCCAAACACAAAATATAGAGTGACCAAGTGGATAAAAAAGCAAGACCCATACATATGCTGCATGTAAGAGGCACATTTGAGACCTAAAGAAATTCATAAACTGAAAATGAAAGGATAGAAAAGGACTCCATGGAAATGGCAAAGAAAACTAAGCTGGGGTAGCAATACTTATATCAGACAAAATAGACTTTAAAACACAAACTGTAACAAGACAAAGAAGAGCAGTACATAATGATAAAGGGTACAATCCAACAAGAGGCTATAACACTTGTAAATATCTATTCACCCAACACAGGAGTACCTAAATATATAAAGCAATTATTAACAGACATAAATGGAGAAAGAGATAGTAATGCAATAATAGTAGGAGACTTTAACACTCTACTTATATCAATGTATAGATCATCCAAACAGAAGATCAATAAGGAAACATTGGCCTTGAATGACACATTATACCACACGGACTTATTAGATATATACAGAAAATTCCATTCAAAAACCGCAGAATACACATTCTTCAGACTAGATCACATATTAGGCCACAAAAGAAGTCTCAATAAATTTTAGAATATTGAAATAATACCAAACATGTTTTCTGAACACAACAGTATGAAACTAGAAATCAACTACGGGAAGAAAACTGGAAAAGACACAAATATGTAGATATTAAACAAAATGCTGCTGAAGAACTGTTCAATGAAGAAATCAAAGGAGAAATAAAAAATAGCTGATGACAAATGAAAATGAAGATATGACATGTCAAAATTTATGGGATATAACAAAGGTGGTACTAAGAGGGAAGTTCATAGCAATACAGGCCTACCTCAACAAACAAGAAAAATCTTAAGTAAACTAACAGTGCACTTAAAGTAACTAGAAGAAGAAGAACAAAAAAAAGCCCTAAATAAGTAGAAGGAGGGAAATAATAAAAATCCGAGAATGAATTAATGAAATAGAGACAAAAAAACAGTAGAGAAAAATCAATGAAACTAAGAACCGGCTCTTTGAGAAGATAAAGTTGACAAAACTTTAGCTAAATGCACCAAGAAAAATAGAGAGAAGGCTCAGATAAATAAAATCAAAAATGAAAGAGAAGAAATTATAACTCCTCAGAAATACAAAAGATTGTAAGAGAATACTGCAAAAAAACGTATGACAACAAACTGGGTAATCTAGAATAATGGATAAATTCTTAGAATCATACAACCTTCTAAAACTGAATCAAGACGAAATAGAGAATTTGAATAGACCAATCACCAGTAAGGAGATTGAAACAGTAGCCAAAAACCTCCTCAAAAATGAAAGTCCAGGATCAGACAGCTTCCCTAGTGAATTCTATCAAACATTCAAAGAAGACTTAAAACCTATCCTTCTCAAACTCCTCCAAAAGGTTGAAGAGGAGGGAAAGATTCCTAACTCATTCTAAGAAGCCAACATTACCCTGATACCAAAAACAGGCAAGGACAGCACAAACAACCAAAATTATAGGGAAGTATCACTGAAGAGCACTGATGCAAAATTCCTCAACAAAATGCTAGAAAATCAAATACAACAATGCAATAAAAAGGTCATACACCAAGATCAAGTGGGGTTTATTCTAGGGATGAAAGGATGGTTCAGCATCCACAAATAAATCAACATAATACACCACATTAACAAAATGAAGAATAAAAATCACATGATCATCTCAATAGATGCAGAGAAAGCATTTGACAAAAACAGCATCAATTTATGATAGAAGCTCTGAATAAAATGGGTATAGAAGGAAAGTACCTCAACATGATAAAGGCCTTATATGAAAAACCCACAGCTAATATCACACTCAATGGAGAAAAGCTGAAAGTTATTCCTTTAAGAACTGGGACCAGACAAGGATGTCCACTTTCAGCACTCTTATTTGACATAGTATTGGAAGCCCTCGCCAGAGCAACAAGGCAAGTAAAAGAAATAAAATGGATCCATATTTGAAAAGAGGAGGTAAAACTTTCACTATTTGAAGACAATGTGATGTTATATAATGAAAAGCCCAAAGATTCTACAAAAAAACTATTAGAAATAATAAATGAATACAGTGAAGTTGCAGGATACAAAATCAACATACAGAAATAAGTTGCAATTCTATACACTAACTGCAAAGTAGCTGAAAGAGAAATTAAGAATACAATCCCATTTACAATTGCAACAAAATGAATAAAGAACTTAGGAATAAATTTAACCAAAGAGGTGAAAGATGTGTACTCTGAAAACTATAAAAAAATGTTGAAAGAAATTGAAGACATAAAGAAATGGAAAGATATTCTGTGCTCTTGAATTGGAAGAATTCACATTGTTAAAATGTCCACGTTTCCTAAAGCAATCTACATGTTCAATGAAATCTCTATCAAAGTTCCAATGACTTTTTTCAAAGAAATAAAACAAGCAATCCTAAATTTTACATGGAACAATGAAAGACCCTGAAAAAGCCAAAGGAATCCTGAGGAAAAAGAACAAAGCTTGACGTATCACACTTCTTGAGTTCAAAATATGCTACAAACCTGCAGTAATCAAAACAGCATGGTATTCGCAGAATGACAGACACAGAAATCAATGGAACAGGATCCACAGCCCAGAAATAAACGTACACATCTATGGATAGCTCATTTTCCACAGGAAGCCAAGAACATACAATGGAGACAAGAAAGTCTCTTGAAGAAATGGTGTTGGGAATACTGGACAGTCACGTGCAAAAGAATGAAAGTAGACCATTATCTTACACCATACACACAAATTAACCCAAAATGGAGTAAAGACTTGAAGGTAAGACCTGAAGCCATAAAGCTTCTAGAAGAAAACATAGGCAGGACACTTTTCGATATGGGTCTTAGCAGCATATTTTCAAATACCATGTCTGACCAGACAAGGGAATCAAAAGAAAAACAAATGGACTACATCAAACTAAAAATCTTCTGCACAGCAAAGGAAACCATTAACAAAATGAAAAGACAACCTAATAATGGGAAGAAAACATCTGCAAACCATATATCTGACAAGGGATTAATATCCAAAATATATAAAGAACTCATGCAACTCAACAACAACGAAACAAACAATCCAATTAAAATATGGGCAAAAGATCTGAACAGACATTTTTCCAAATGACCAAGAGGCATATGAAGAGATCCTTAACATCACTAATTATTAGGGAAATGCAACCAAAACTACAATGAGATATCACCTCAAGCCTGTCAGAGTGGCTATAATTAACAAGACAAGAAATGACAAGTGTTGGAGAGGATGTGCAGAAAAGGGAACACTTATACACTCCTGTTGGGATGCAAACTGGTGCAGCCACTATCAAAAACAATATGGAGATTTCTCCAAAAATTAAGAATAGAACTATCATACAATCCAGCTATTCCACTGTTGGGTATTTATCCAAAGAACGTAAAGCACAAGTGTGTAAAGGTATATGCATCTGTATGTTTGTTGCAGCATTGTTCACAATAGCCGAGACTTGGAAACAACCTAAGTGCCCATCAAGGGATGAACGGACAAAGAAGATGTGGTATATATGCACAATGCAATACTACTCATCTATAAATGATAAGGTGAAATTTTGCCCTTTGTGACAATATAGATGGAACTTGAGGGTGTTATGCTAATTGAAATAAGTCACATGGAGGAAGTCAAATACTGTGTGATCTGACTCATAAGTAGAAGATAAAAAACAACAACAACAAACAGACACATAGAAACAGAGATTAGATTGTTGGTTATCAGAGAAGAGAGGAGGGAGGAGGGTGACTGATGTGACAGGCCACATGTGTGCAGTGATCGATGGTAATTAGTCTTTGAGTGGTGAACATGATATAGTCTACACAGAAATTGAAATATAATGATGTAGACCTGAAATTTATATACTGTTAGAAACCCACATTACCACAATAAATGAATAAATAAACAGAAATTTATAATAGTTCTTATATGTCTGAAACTGTATTATTCTGTTTCAGTGAGAGTGCGTTTATCACTCTGTGGTGCATGTTACACACTCTGTAATTGCATATTTGTAAAAGTTGTTTGTAGCACTGCTATTTGTGAGTTTGAATTAATAACGTGCAATTTCAGCGTTCCACACTGTGCTTTATGCTATACACTCTTTGAATGTAGATATGTAAAATTTGTTTGTAACAGTGATAACAGCATACATAAAACTGTATTCCATTATTTATTGAAACACTTTGCTCAGCAATATGCTGCATGTTATATATCTGTAATAGACCTTTTGTAAATGATGTTTATAATACTGTCACTTGTGAGAATGAATCAGGATAGTGCTATTTCAGTAAAACACTGTTTTCACTGCTCTGCACTGCATAGCATATCCTTTAAATTGACTTGTGCAAAAGAGTTTTCTGATAGTGCCATTTTCATGAATGAACTAGTATCATGCTATTTCACAGAAACATTGTGTATATCACTCTGTATATACTATGTAAAGGCATACGTGTAAAGTTGAGTAAAACAGTGCTAATGGTGTGAATGATTAAAAGTCAAACATAAAAGTTATTTCTAATAGTGATAACTGCCTGAATAATCATTACAGAACTATTTCAGTGAAACAGTGGTCAGCTCTCTGTGCTGCATATTGTGTGTTCTGTAAAGACACATGAATTTAAGTGCTAGTTACATGAATGAATTATTATAGAACTATTTTAGTGAAAATCTGTGTTCAGCAATCTGTGCTGTATGCTATACACTTTCCAAAGGCACAAGTGTAAAACTGGTTTCAAAGTGCTATTTTGAGAATGAATTTCAATACTCCTATTAGATGAAATACTCTATTTAGCACTCTGTACTCCATGTTATACACTATATAAGGGTACATACGTAAAAGTTGTTTCTAAAGGTGCTAGCTGCATAAATAAATCAGTATAGTGTTATTTCAGTGAAACACTGTGTTCAGCAATCTGAGATGCCTGATATGCCCTCTGTTACATCAATCTACATGGTTGAAAGGGTTTCACAGAGTGTCCCATTTGTATATGACTCTATCATTGCATTTTAATGAAACACTGTTTATCACTCTGTGTTGCTTGATATACACTCTGTAAAGGCACATGTATAAATATTGTTTTTAAAAGTGCTGGTTTCCTCAATAATTTGTATAGTGCTATACTGGCAAACACTATGCTGACAACAATAAGCTGTATGTTAAAATTGTTCTAAGGCACAAGTTTAAAAATTGTAACAATCCTTGCAGTCTGAATCATCATAGTGCTATTTTCGTGAAACTATATGTTCATCACTCTGTGCTGCATGCTATATTCTCAATACAGGCAAGTGTATAATAAGTGTTTTAAACAGTCTTCATTCGTGAATATATCAGTATACTGCTATTTTAGTGAAACAATTGTTCATCACTCTGAAATATATTTTATACACACTGTAAAGTCTCATATGTAAAGGTCATCTCTCACTGCACTACTTGTAGGAGAGAATAAGCATAGTGCTATTTCTTGAAACAAAGTTTTCAGCTTACTGTGATGCATGTTATACTATACACAGTGCTCTTTTAGTGAAACACTGTGTTCAGAACTCTGTGCTACATGTTATAAACCCCGTAAAGACACGTGAGATTTTTTAACAATGTTATCCATGTGATTGAATTGGTATCATGCTATTTCAATGAAATGTATTATTCAGTCCTCTATGCTTCTTGTTATGCGCATTTATTGACTTATGTAAAACTTGTTTCTAACATTAATGAATCAGTATCCTACAATTTAAGTGGAACAAGTTGCTCACCATTTTGTGTGGCATGTTATAAACTCTGTAAAGATATACGTGTAAAAGTTTTTTCGAAAAGTGCTAGCTGCATGAATGAATCAGTATAGTGCCCTTTCAATCAAATGCTGTTTTCAGTAATCTGTGCTTCATGTTATCACACTATGTAAAGGCACATTTATATGTTTCTTTTAACTGTGATATCTGTGTGAATAAATCATTTTACTTTTCCTTCAGTTAAACATCATTTTCAGCAATATTTGCTGCTTGATATACTTACTGGAAATCTTCAGGTATAAGCCACATGTATAAAGGGGTTTCTAACAGTATTATATGAATGTATGGATATCATGCTATTTCAGTGAAATAGTGTATTCAGCATTCTGTGTTATATAATGTAATTGGTATCAAACTATTTCAACAAAACACTATGTCCAGGGTAATGTGTTGCAATGCTATACACTTTGTAAATGTGTTTCTATTCATGAAAGCTCCATGAATAAATTAGCACAGTTATTTTAGCAAAAAATTTTGCTTATAGTTACTTGTACTTCGTTATACGCTCTGAAGGCACATTTCAGAATCTCTCTTTTGTAGTGCTAACTGTGTGAATAAATAAAGGCACATAGGTAAACATTTTTCCTAACAGTGCTAGCTCCTTTAATGAATCAGTATAGTGCTATAGCAGTGAAGCAATGTAACTGTAATGCATGTTATAGATTTTGTAATGGGACATGTATAAAAGGTGTTCTTTTGCTTTTTTCTTATTTTATTGGGGTCATATTGGCTTACAACACTGTAAATTTCAGGTGTACATGACTATATTTCAGTTTCTGTACAGATTGCATCTTGTTTGTCACCAAGAATCTAGTGTTTAATCCATCACCATACACATGTGCCCCTTTACCCATTTCACCCTTCCCCAACCCCCTTTTCCTCTGGTAACCACGAATCTGTACTCCTTATCCTTGTGCTTGTTTTTTCATCTTACACATAAGAGTGAAATCATATGGTATTTGTCTTTTTTGATCTGAATTATTTTGCTTAGCATAATACCCTCAAGGTCCATATGTGTTGTAGCAAATGGTAAAATTGTGTCTTCTCATGGCTGAGAATATATATATATATATATATATATATATATATATATATACACATACATATACCACATATTCTTTATCCATTCATTTGTTAATGGGCACTTGGTCTGCTTCCACATCTTGGCTACTGTGAATAATGCTGTGATGGGCATAGGGGTGGATATATCTTTTAGAATTATTGATTTCATGTTCTTTGGATAAATACCAAGAAGCTGGATTATACAGTAGTTCAATTTTTAAGTTTTTGATAAATCTCCGTACTATTTTCCATGGTTTTCATTCCCACCAGCAGTGTATGATGATACGAAGATTCCCATTTCTCCACTTCCTCTTCAAACTCATTGTCTTTCCTGTTAATTATAGTTATTCTAATGGGTATGATGTGATAGCTCATTGTAGTTTTGATTTGCCTCTCCCTAATAGTTAGTGATGTTGAACATCTTGTCATGTGCCTGTTGCCCATCTGTATATCTTCTTTGGGAAAAAGTCTGTTCAAATCTTTCGTTCATATTTTGATTGGGTTGCTTGTTTCTTTTTTTTATTGAGTTGTATGAGTTTATATATTTTGGAAATTAATCCTTTGTCGGATATACAATTTGCAAATATTTTCTCCAAGTTGGCAGGCTTTTTCATTTTTTTGATGGTTTTCATTGCCTTGCAGAAATTTTTTGGTTTTATGTAGTCACATATGTTTATTTTTCCTTTTGTTTCCCTTGCCTGGGTAGACATAATATTCAAAACGATATCACTAAGACTGATGTCAAAGAGTTTACTGCCTGTATTGTCTTCTAGGAGTTTTACAGTTTCAGGTCTTCCATTCAAGTCCTTAGTCCATTTTCAGTTCATTTTTGTGTATGGTGTCAGATAATGATCTACTTTTGTTCTTCACATGACTGTCCAGTTTACTGCCTGTATTTTCTTCTAGGAGTTTTACAGTTTCAGGTCTTACATTCAAGTCTTTAGTCCATTTTCAGTTCATTTTTGTGTATGGTGTCAGATAATGATCTACTTTTGTTCTTCACATGACTGTCCAGTTTTCCAAACACCATTTATTGAAGAGAATTTCCTTTCTCTGTTGTATGTTCTTGGGTTGTTTGTCAAAGATTAGCTGTCCGTAGATGTATGGTTTTATTTCTGGGCTTTCAATTCTGTTCCATGGATCTGTGTGTCTATTTTTCTGCTAGTATCATGCTGCTTTTATTACTACAGCTTTTTAGTATATTTTGAAGTCATAGAGTATGATATCTGCAACTTTGTTCTTTTTTACAAGATTGCTTTAGCTATTTGAGGTCTATTGTGTGTTCCATATAAATTTTAAGATTCTTTATTGTATTTCAATGAAGAATGTCATTGGGTTTCTGACTGAGATTGCACTGAATCTGTAGATTGGATATTTAACTATGTATGCCTTATGGACATTTTAACTATGTAAATACTTCCAATCCATGAGCATGAACTATCTTTACATTCGTACATATCTTCTTCAATTTCTTTCAATAATATCTTACAGTTTTCAGTGTATGTCTTTTACCTCCTTTGTTAAATTTATTCTTAGGTATTTTATTCTTTTTGTTGTAATTGTAAATGGAATTGTATCCTGGATTTCTTCTCCTGCTAGTTCATTATTAGAGTATAGAAATGCCACTGATTTTTGTAAGTTGATTTTGTACCCTGCAACTTTACTGGATTTGTTGATTATTTCTAGTAGACTTTTCATGGATTCTTTAGGGTTATCTATATACATAATCATGTCATCCACAAATAGTGATACTATTCCTTCATCCTTTACAATTTTGCTTCTTTTTTTTTCTTTTTCTTGCTTAATTGCTCTGGCTAACCCTATCAGTACTATACTGAATAAGAGTGACAAGAGTGGACATCCTTCTCTTGTTCCTGTTCTCACAAGAATAGCTTTCAGTTTTTTACCATTAAGTATGATGTTCACTGTGCATTTGCCATGTATGGCTTTCATTATGCTGAGGTACTTTCCTTCTGTACCCATTTGATTGAGGCATTTTATCTTAAATTGTTGTAGGATCCTGTCAAATTCTTTCTCAGCATCTATTGAGATTATCAGGTGATTTTGATTCTTTATTTTGTTAATGTGTTGTATCACATTGATTGATTTGCAGATGTTGAGCCATCCCTGCATCACTGGAATAAATCCCACTTGATTGTGGTATATTATCCTTTTAATGTATTATATTTGATTTGCTAATATTTTGTTGACAAATTTTGCATTTATGTTCATCAGTGATACTGGCTTGGAGTTTCCTTTTTTGTGTTGTTCTTGTCTTGTTTCAGTATTAGGGTAATCTTGGCCTTGTGGAATGAGTTAGGAAGTATCTGTCCTCTTCAATACTTTGGAACAGTTTGAGAAGCATAGGTATTAAATCTCCTTTGAATGTTTGGTAGAATTCACCAGAGAAGCCGTCTGGTCCTGGGCTTTTTTTGAGGGGGAGGTTTTTAGCTATTTTTTCAATTTCTTTTCTTGTGATTGTCCTATGAAGATTCTCTCTTTCTTCTTGGTTCAGTTTTAGGAGGTTGTATGATTCTAAGAATTTATCTATTTCTTCCAGGTTATGCAATTTGTTGACATGTAGCATCTCATAGTACTGTTTTGTAATCCTTTGTATTTCTGTGGTATCTGTTGTAATTTCTCCTGTGTCATTTCTGATTTTATTTATTTGAATCATCTGTCTCTTTTTCTTACTCAGTCTGGCAGTAAATGCAGTGAAACTACAGGACACAAAATCAATATACAAAAATCAGTTGCATTTATATACAGTAAAAACAAACTTACAGAAGAGAAATCAAGAATATAATCCCACTTACAATTGCAACAAAAAGAATAAGATAATTAAGAAGAAATTTAACCAAAGATGTGAAAGATGTAGATGTTGAAAAGAACAAGATATTGAAGAAAAGCTAAAGAAATGGAGAAGTATTCTATTCTGTTGGATTTGAAGAATAAACGTAGTTAAAATGTCCTTATATAAAGCAATCTAAAGATTCAATGCAGTGCCAATCACAATCCCAATGACATTTTTCACAGAAATAGAACAAAGGGACAGAAATGGAATTTCTCATCAAGACGGCAGTGTGAGGAGATATTCAACTTGTCTCCTCCCATGAACACAACCAGGTTATAACACTTTTTGGAAGAATTACCATGGATTGAAAACTGAAAACTGGATAAAAAGAACCCCCATGACAAGGGACAGTCCTAATGAAGGCAGAAGAGGCAGTAATTCTGGCTGGAGAGGACAAAAGCCACCTTTGGGAGCAGTGGAGCTTCTCAGCTGGCCAGGCGGGAGTCACCCTAATGTACGCAGCCCTCCCTGGTGGAGTGCGGTCCCAAGTGGGGGCGACACTGCTATAAGCATCCTTTGGACTCAGCCCAGCTGAGATGGAGGTCTAACTGTCTGGCTTTGCTGGTTATTAACTGCAGCAAGGACACCCCCAGAAAAGCTATTGGTAAAAAGCCAAAAAGACCCAGGTCTTAAAGGGCCCACTCACAAACTGACTCATTGCAACAACCTACAATCACCAGAGAGAAGGCTGACTGTCCTTTGGTGAAAAGAGACTCACCTGGTGGGATCTGGGGGCATCTTGGTGAGAGGAGGGACCTCTCCGGAGACTGAGACATTGGTGGGGGCCATTGTTCTGAGCTGATCCTGGTGTGCTGATACAGATACCAGTGGGGGCCATTGAGGTGCATCCATTGGCCTGTTAGCCCAGGGGTCTGCCACACCCACTAGAGAACAGATTTAATCCAGTTCAGGCAGGCAGGCAACCCACCTTAGGGACTGGCCCCACCTAACAGCAAGCCCTCAGGCTACTTTTCAGCCTGCATTGACTGACTGCCTTGATCTTCCACAGGCAGGCAAGGGTGTCTGCCTCTGTGGGGCAGAGCCTGTGTGAGGACCAGGTGAACTGTGGGGGGAATTTGGGGAGACATGGGGCACTCTGTAGTGTGGCATTGGGCTATGCTCCAGGGGGTTGAGAAGTGTGCATAGACCAGGACTGTGTTGACAGTGTATGTGGTCCTGTGGGGGGTGAGGCTTATCAGTGGCAGAAGACTTGTGCTTCACCAATAGCCATAAAAAGGATCAGCTCCACTTTCCAAAGCATGAAGCAATTGAGTGTCCCCATGCCAAGGGCCAGTAACCAGCTACACTGGGTACCAGCCCAATTAAGAGGACAATTGCAATAAGAGTGTGCTGATAGACTTTGTAGCCAACAGTGCTGAGGCTCCCCAAACTGGATTTACAAACAGCTGGCCAGGAAAGAAAAGATCAGAGTCCCTGGGTACCTGCAGTGGGAGCAACCCTGCCACAGCAGAAGAACACAAGTAGCCCACAAAGGGGTCACTCCCGGTTCTTATGGTTTGGTGATAAGAGGGAACCACCCTGCTGTGCCTCATAAGGCATACATAAGGCCACTTCCCAAGATCAGGAGACATAGCCGACTCACCTAGTACAAAGAAAATAGCACAGAGAAAGAGGCATAATAAGGAGGCAAAGGAATACTTTCCAAGCGATGGAACAGTACAAAACCCCAGAAAAAGGACTAAGTGAAACAGAAACTAGCAACCTACTTGACAAAGAATTCAAACAAAATCTAATGAGGATGGTCACAGATATGCAGAGATGAATGGATGAACACAGTGAGCACATCAGCAAAGAAATGGAAGATATAAAAAAAACAATCAGAAGTGAAAAATACAATACTCAAGAAATTCACTAGAGGGACTCACTTGCAAAGTAGAGGAAGCAGAAGAATGGATCAGCGAGCTAGATGAAAGACGAGGGGAAATCACCCAAGCAGCTTCCCAAAGAGCTGCAAGCAAGACGGTTTGTGGCTTGCCTCCCTTTGAGGGCTGGAGGCAGTGCTTTGTGCCTTCCACCTCTACAGCAATGTTGGACATGTATTAGAGCAGAAGTTCTAATGCAGCCTGATCACGGCTGGAAGGAAACTGTGCTTCAGGCCTTTGTATGAGAGGTTCCCGGTAGGCTGTAAGAGCACTGTGAAAAGTGAGCTCTTTCTCAGCTTCCCAAAGAGCTGCCAGCAAGAGGGTTGGTGGCTTGTCTCCCCTTGAGAGATGGAGGCAGTGCTTTGTGCCCTCCACCTCTAGAGCAATGTAGGACACGGCTGAGAGCAGAAGTTCTAATGCGGCCAGATCTGGGGTGGAAAGCAACTGTGTTTCAGGCCTCTGTATGAGAGGTTCCCGGTAGGCTGTAAGAGCACTGTGGAGAGCGAGTGGTTTCTCAGCTGCCCAAAGAGCTGCAAGCAAGACGGTTTGTGGCTTGTCTCCCTTTGGGGCACGGAGGCAGTGCTTTGTGCCTTCCACCTCTAGAGCAATGTAGGACACGGCTGAGAGCAAAGGGGCCTTTCTGACATAGGTGCTTTCGGACACACTCTCTATCACTGCACAAGGGCGGGTGGTTAGAAGCCTTTTGTGTCTCTCCTCCTAAGCATGTGGAAGCACAATGATTCCGTCCTCCACCCAGTTGCTTAAGGGGAAGATGTGGACATTCGGTCTGAGCGGTGCTGGAAGGACGGAACTGTGGCAGAAGCAGAAGTTCTAAAGCGTCCAGATCAAGGCTGGAAAGAAACTGCATTTCACATTCCTTTGTATGAGAGGTTCCCGGTAGGCTGTAAGAGCACTCTGGAAAGCAAGTTCTTCCTCAGCTTCCCAAGAGCTGGAAGCAAGACGGTGTGTGGCTTGTCTCCCCTTGATGGATGGAGGCAGTGCTTTGTGCCTTCCCGCTCTAGAGCAATGTAGGAAACGGCTGAGAGCAGAAGTTCTAATGCGGCGAGATCAGGGCTGGAAAGAAACTGCATTTCACAGGCATTTGTATGAGAGGTTCCCAGTAGGCTGTAAGAGAACAGTGGAGAGCGAGTTGTTTCTCAGCTTCCCAAAGAGCTGCAAGCAAGACGTTTTGTGGCTTGTCTCCCTTTGAGGGCTGGAGGCAGTGCTTTGTGCCTTCCACCTCTACAGCAATGTAGGCCAAGACTGAGAGCAAAGGGGACTTCCTGAATTAGATGCTTTCTGACAAGGTCTCCACCAGTGCCCAAGGGCTCTTGGTTAAAAGCCTCTTGTCTCTCTCCTCCCAAGCAATTGGAAGCACAATCATTTGGGCCTTGGCCCCGGTGCTTGAGGGGAAGATGTAGGCATTTATTGTGAGCAGGGTTGGCAAGATGGAAATCTGGCAGAAGCAGAAGTTCTAAAGCGACGAGATCAGGGCTGGAAAGAAATGGCGTTTCAAGTGTCTTTCTAGGAGAGGTTCCTGGTACACTGTAAGAGCACTGTGGAAAGGGAGTTCTTTCTGAGCTTCCTAAAGAGCTGGAAGCAAGACGGTTTGTGGCTTGTCTCCACTTGAGGGATAGAGGCAGTGCTTTGTGACTTCCACCTCTAGAGCAATGTAGGCCAAGACTGAGAGCAAAGGGTGGTTCCTGAATCAGGTTCTTTCCGACAAGCTCTCCACCAGTGCCCAAGGGCTCTTGGTGAAAAGCCTATTGTCTCTGTACTCCTAAGCATGTGGAAGCACAATCATTCGGGCCTTGGCCCCATTGCTTGAGGGGAAGATGTAGGCATTTGTTGTGAGCAGGGTTGGCAAGATGGACATCTGGCAGAAGCAGAAGTTCTAAAGCGGCGAGATTAGGCCGGGAAAGAAACGGTGTTTAAGCCGCCTTTGTAGGTGAGGTTCCCGGTACGCTGTAAGAGCACTGTGGAAAGCGAGTTCTTTCTCAGCTTCCTAAAGAGCTGGAAGCGAGATGGTTAGTGGCTTGCCTCCCCTTGAGGGATGGGGGCAGTGCTTGGTGCCTTCCTCCTCTAGACCAATGTAGTGCACAGTGAGAGCTAAGGGGCCTTTCTTCCATAGGTGCTTTCTGACACTCTCTCCACCAGTGCACAAGGGCGGGTCATTAAAAGGCTCTTATCTCTCTCCTCCTAAGCATGTGGAAGCCCTATCACTTTGGCCTCAGCCCCATTGCTTAAGGGGAAGCCGTAGGCATTTGGTCTGAGGAGGGTTGGCAAGATGGAAATGTGGCAGAAGCAGAAGTTCTAAAACGGCGATATCAGGGCTGGGAAGAAATGGCCTTTCAGCTGCTTTTGTAGCAGAGGTTCCTGGTACGCTATAAGAGCACTGTGGAAAGCGAGTTCTTTCTGAGCTTCCTAAAGTGCTGGAACCAAGAGGGTTTGGGGCTTGTTTCCCCTTGAGGATTGGAGGCAGTGCTTTGTGCCTTCCACCTCTAGAGCAATGTAGGCCAAGACTGAGAGCAAAGGGGACTTCCTGAATTAGATGCTTTCTGACAAGCTCTCCACCAGTGCCCAAGGGTTGTTGGTTTAAAGCCTCTTGTCTCTCTCCTCCCAAGCAATTGGAAGCACAATCATTTGGGCCTTGGCCCCGGTGCTTGAGGGGAAGATGTAGGCATTTATTGTGAGCAGGGTTGGCAAGATGGAAATCTGGCAGAAGCAGAAGTTCTAAAGCGGTGAGATCAGGGCTGGAAAGAAATGGCATTTCAGCCGCCTTTCTAGGAGATGTTCGCTACATAATGTGTTGAACAAAAAGTTTCATGAAAATAGTAGGATACTGATTGACTCATGCAACTGTTCCTGTCTGTTAGAACCAACTTTTACACATGTGCCGTTACGTAATATGACACCTTTCCAGAGTCCTGAGGACAGTATTTTAGAGATATAGCTGGACGTTGTTTAACACACACAATGGCATAGTTATAAATGTCTTTTAATCACTCACCTTACAGAGTTTCTTATGTGCAATGAACATGAAGTGCAGATTGCTGAACAAAATATTTCACTGAAGTAGCACTACTGTTAGAAACCCCTTTTATGATTGTGCCTTCACAGGTTGTATAATATACTGTACAGAGTTCTGAACACTGAAATGGCACTACAGACATTCATTTAAGATGATAACATTGTTAGAAACACATTTTACACGTGAGCATTATATAATTTATAAATTACGACATGGAGTGCTGATGAATGTTTCACTGAAATCGCACTATAATCACACATTCACATATATAGCCCAAATAGAAACAACTTTTACTATGTGCCTTGACAGAGCGCATCATGTGTAAGACAGAATGTAGTGTTTCATTGAAAAATCACAATCCTGACAGCATTTGCACTGCTAGCACCAATAGAAATATCTTTTACTTTTGTGCTTTTACAGAATACATAAAATCCTTAAATGTGCTGAGCAGTGTTTCACTAAAATTATGATACCGTTTAATTCACACAAGTATTGATAAACACGTTTATTTACTTAATGTATAAAATGCAGCATAGAATACTGAATACAGTATTTCACTTGAGTAGGAGCATGACAATTCACAGAGCTAATGCTCTTAGAAAAACTTTTTGCGTATGTTTCTTTACAGAGTGTAATATCAGGATACTGATTCCATCAGAATATTAGCACTTTTAGGAAAAAAGCCTTTATACCTGATCCTTTACTAATTTATTACTTGTAGCACGGAAGTCTGAGCACAGAATTTAACCATACCAGCACTACAGTGATTCACTCACAGAGCTAACAATATTTTGAAAAAATGTACATATATGGCTTTACAGATCATATAAGAAATAGCACAGAGTATTAAACAGTGTTTCATTAATGTAGCACTATACTGATTCACATAGGCTCTTAATGGTCTTAGAAACATCTTTTATTCAAGTGTCTTTACAGAATGTATAACTTTCAGCACAGAATGATGAGCATAGATTTTCACTGAAATATCAATTAATGATCCATTCATAAAGGACAGAATTATTAGAAATAACATTTACAAATGGTGTTTTCCAATACTGCATAACATGAAACGAAATCATTAACACAGTGTTTAACTGGATTAGCACTATACTGACTCATTCACGAAGTTAGTACTATTAAAAACACTTTTATATAAGTGCTTTTACAGAATATATAACTGGCAGCACAGTGTACCAAATACAGTGTTTCACTAACATAAGATGATAGAGGATAATTCACAAAAAGAGCACTGCTACAAAGAAATGTTACACGTTTCTTTACAGAATGAACAGCATACAGTACTAATATTCAGCACAAAGTGCTGAACACAACGTTTCACCTTCATATCACTACACTGATTTATTCAGGCTGCTGGCACTGTTAGAAACACCATTTATAATAGAAACTTTATATAGTATATAATTTGAAGCACATATTTACTAAATATTAATTGACTGAAACAGCAGTGTACTGATTCAAACACAAACCTAGCCCTTTTAGAAACCTTTTTATACACGTGACTTTACAGAATGAATAACTTGTATCATAGCTTCTGGACCCAATATTTCAAAGAAATGGCTCTATACTGATTCATTGATACAGCTGACAATATTAGAAACATATTTTATATGTGTGCCTGAAAAGACTGTACAACGTTTTTCACAAAGTGCTGAGAAAATTCTTTCCCTGAAATAGCACTATATGGTTTTATTCGAGCAGCTAGCACTTAAAAACATCTTTTATGTGTGTGCCGTAACAAAGTACACAACATGAAGTGCAGAGGATGGAGCACAGTGCTTCACTGTGATAGCATTATGCTGATTCATTACTGAAGCTAGTACTGTTTTAAACACCTTTATGCATGCGCCTTTACAGAATATATACCATGTAGCAAAAAGTGCTGAGTACAGTC
Organism: Equus asinus; assembly: GCF_041296235.1. NCBI lineage: Eukaryota > Metazoa > Chordata > Mammalia > Perissodactyla > Equidae > Equus > Equus asinus. Next base: position 128,408 of record NW_027225540.1, read on the forward strand.
TTTCACTGAACTAGCGCAGTACTGATTAATTTACACTGCTAGCACTGTTAGAAAGACATTTTACCTGTTTCTTTGCAGAGTATAATAAATTGTAGCACTACTTGCTGAACACAGTCTCACTAAAGAAATAGTAATTGATTCATACACAAAGCCATCCCTAATAGAAACCACTCTTACCTATGTGCTTTTACAAAGTGTAAATGTGCCACAGAGGATGCTGAACATTGTGTTTCAGTGACGTGCCACTATGCTTGCTCACCAAACCTGCTGGTGTTATTAGAAACGGTCTAATACACGTGTCTTTACAAAGTGTATAACTTGAAACATAGAATGCTTAGCATGGTGTTTCACAGTAATATCACTGTATTGATTCATTCACTGTTGGAACTTTACAAAATGAAAACCACACAATGCTTAGCAAACTGTTTCACTGAAAAACCACTATCCTTATTTATTCATGCAGCTAGTGCTGTTAGAAACACCCTTTATACATGTGCCTTTATGGATTGAAGAACACATAGCACAGAGTACTGATCACTTGTTTCATTTAAATAGTATTTTATTGCATTATTCACATAGCTAACATGGCTAGAAAACCCTTTTATACATGTGTCTTTGCAGAATATATAACATTCAGCAGAGAATGTTGAGCAGGTTTTTACAGAAATTTTGGTGTACTGATTCAAACACAGAAACATGTCTATATATGTGCTTTGCTTTGTTATGTATATGAACTATCTGAAAATGACATAAAAATATATCATTTACAGTAGAATTGAAAACAATAAAATACTAAAAAATAAATTTAAACAAGGAAGTGACAGATCTATATACCAAAACTATGAAACATTTATGAAAGAAATTGAAGAAGCAACAAACGAATGGACAGACATCCCATGTTCATGGATAAGAAATAAATATTGTTAAAATGTCCATACTACCCAAAGCCATCTATAGATTCAATGCAGTCACTATCAAGGTTCCAATGGTATTTTTCACAGAAATAGAGAAAATACCCTAAATTGTCATGCAATGATGAGAGACTCTGAATATTAGAGGAATGGTGAGAAAGAAGAACAAAACTGATGGCAAAACACTTCCTGATTTTAAACTATACTACAAAGCTACAGTAATCAAAACAGTATGGTAGTGGCATAAAAATATACATATAGTTGAATGGAACAGAATTGAGAGGCCAGAAATAAACACTCACATATATGGTCAACAAATATTTGAGAAGGGAGCCAATACTCAATGCAGAAAGGATAGTCTGTTTATTAAATGGTCTTGGGAAAACTGGATAACTGCATGAAAAAAATGAAATTGGAATTTTATCATACACCACTCACATAAATTAAAATTAGAACCATACAACTTCTATAAGAAAACGAATAGAAAACTTTGCTTGTCATAGGTCCTGGCAACATATTTATGGATATGACACCAAAGTACAAGAAGCAAAGGAAAAACTAAAATATCAAAGTAAGGATTCTGTGTAGCAAAAGAAATAATCAACAGGAGAAGTGATGTCACCAAGATGGTCATTCCTGGCTTTGCTTTTCTTCCCAAAAATCTAACAATTATTTATGAACAAGATACGACTGAGAAAATCCTGGAACATGAAAGCGAGACTGAAGCACATCCCAAGCACCAAAGAGACCACATTAGAAGAGTAAGAGGAGCACCTATATACTGACTGCATTGCCCCTCCCCCAGGCTGGCATTCCACCATGCTGAGAGGTCTCTGCTGAGCCTGCAGTTACTACAGTGGAAGAAAAGAAGTCAAGGAGGACATCCAGCTCCTGAAATGTTGTGGGTTACATCTTGGGAGTTCCCAACATGGTCTTACCCTACAGGGAATGCAGGGAAACCGGTGGGATGTGGTCACTGGGAATCAGATTGTGCTGGAGAAGGGGGAAGAGACTTGTAACAATCAGCACTTTGATCTTGGCATATTGAGTTTCTACCTGTGTCTCTATCCAAGAGGGGGGCCATCTACTCACCTCAAGACATGCCAATAGTTGAGAGGCAAGGTGGTAGGAGAGAAAGGGTTTTATTACAGTTTGTTTGCAAGGAGGAAGATGGCTGACTAATGTCAGAAAGAACCGTTTTACAGAACAAAGACTACAGGCTAGTTATTTAAAGGCTAGTCTCCAGGTGGGGGCAGACATCTTGTCTCAGTTACTGATAATCTTTGTTTTACTGGCTATGCATCAGAGAAGGGAGCAACACCCTATACTCTGATTTAACATAAAGATAATAAGAACAAAATCTTCAATATATGCAGTAAAGATTACTGTTTATGTGGGAGGTGCAAACACCTGCAGTGCCCAAGTAGTACTCCCAACCAGTGGCTTTGCTCATCTGTAAAGCCAAGAAGGTTGCAGTCTGATGAGGGAATTCAGTAGGGTGTAGGTCTGCTTGATTTGGGTCCTCAACCAAAAAGCCTTTAATGGCCCTTGACCCTATCCTGTCTTCACCCAGGTAAGGGAGCTGAGTCATAGCCTGGTCTATAGCTGAGTGTAGCTCCTGGCCCTATCTGGCCAGAAAGACTGGCTGGAACACCTGGAATCTATGTAGCCCAGCAACACTCAAGCAGAGAGTACAGCAAGCAGTTCTGATCAACTGTGAAGCAAAGCCTGTGGTACTGTTTGGCCAAGGAACTTGGGGAGTAGGTCAGATTGAGTCAAGACAATAGAGCCCTTCCAGGCTTGGACTTGGTTGCCTGTTCCTCCCAGGAAGGGGATGTAATTCATAGCCCAACCTATTTCTAAGAGTAGCTTCATGACCCTCTCAACAAGAAAGACTGACTCAGAACACCTGGGAGGCTGCTTGGAGCTGGCCCTCCTGTTCCACCCAGGCAGAGGAGCTCCTTCGTAGCCACACCCACTTATGAATATAGCTCCCAGCCTGTCTGATTAGAAAGCCTGGCCATAACACCTGGAAGCTGCATAGCCCAGTAATGCTTGAGCAGAGAGTAGAGAGGGCAGAGCTGATCATCTGCAGAGGAAAGCCTGTTCAAGCAGGGAACTTGGGGAGTGGGTTGGCTTGAGTCAAGACAACAAAGGAGCCTGCTGGCTTTGGAACCATTTTTCCTGCTCCACTCAGGCAGGGAGACTATTCATGGCTCCACTCATTGCTAAACATAGCCTTCAGTCTACCTGACCAGGAAACCTAACCAGAGCACATGGGAACCTGATTAGCCTATTCAACAGCCCTGATTCCATTGGGACTTGAACATAGAGCAAAGTCTGTGGCTTTTGCCATCTGTAGAACATAATCAGTGGCCCTGTCTGGCCCAAGAAATCAGTGCATAGTCTTGTTTAATTCTAGTTCACAAACAATAATTCATGCAGTACCTGGAGCCTGTTGTGCTGCCTCATGATGTCAGGGGAGCTAATTTATAGCCCCTCCTACTACTGAGTATAGTATCCAGCCTTGACCACCTATAAGCCTAGCCAGAGAACCCAGGAACCATGGGGGCAATTCCTAAAGCCTCACTTGGACAGAAAACCAAACCAGGAGTCCTGCCAAAATGTTCTCAGCCAGTGGCACTCTCACCCACCATCAGAGCTTTAGCAGTGGCTTCAATAATAAACCCTGATAGCAGGCCTCACCTGCCCAAGGACATTACCTGCTGATACATCCAGAAACCCAAAGTGAGATGAGATGAGATGACTGGTGAAGAACTGTCTCTGGAAAAGCAAACTTATAAAGTCTGGAAGAGGTACCACTTACTCAAATGTAGAGATACCAACAAAAGGAATCAAGGATCACAAAAAAATTAGGTAAATATGACACCACTAAAGGAAACTAATAAAGCTCCAATAACTGACTCTAAAGAAATAGAGATCTATGAACTGTCAGAGAAAGAATTCAGAATAATCCTTTTAAAGAAGCTTAGTGAACAAGAACACACAGTCAGACAAGTAAACAAAATTAGGAAAACAATGCATGAACAAAATGAGAAGTTAACAAAATAGAAATCATGAAAACAACAGAAATCCTAGAGGTGAAAAATTCAATGACTGAATTGAAGAACTAAATAGAGTTTCAAAAATAGATTTGATCATGCAGAAGAAAGAATCAACTACCTAGAAGGTAGGACATTTGAAATTATCCAGTCAGAGGAACAATAAAAAAAAGAGGGGCCAGCCCCGTGGCCAAGTGGTTAAGTCCGCACACTCCACTGCAGTGGCCCAGGGTTTGGATCCTGGGTGCGGACATGGCACCGCTCATCAGGCCATGTTGAGGCAGCAGCCCATATGCCACAACTAGAAGGACCTGCAACTAGGGTATACAACTATGTACCAGGGGGAATTTGGGGAGATAAAGCAGAAAAATAAAGATTGGCCACAGTTGTTAGCTCAGGTGCCAATCTTTAAAAAAAATAAATAAAATAAAAGAGTGAAAAAAGCCTACGGGACTCTTGGGAAACTATCAAAAGAGACAATATCTGCATTATGGTAATTCCAGAAGGAGAAGAGAAAAAGAAAGAGGCAGAAAGTATATTGAAAGCACTAATGACTGAAAGCTTCTCAAACTTGAGGAGAGAAATGGACGTCCAGATCCATAAGGCCCAAAAGATCCCAAATAGGTTGAACCCAAAAAGGGCTACACCAAGACACATTATAACTAAATTACCAAAAGTCAAAGACAAAGAAAGTAATTTAAAAGCAAGAGAAAGTTGTTTCTTTGAAAAGGTAAACAAAATTGACAAAATTTTGGGTAGAATAACTAAAGAAATAAGAGACCGGACTTAAATAAAATTATAAGTGAAGAAGGAGATATTGCAACTGACAACAGAAATAGAAAGGAACATAATAGGCTACTATGAAAAACTATATGCCAACAAATTGGACAACTTCAAAGAAATGGAAAAATTCTTAGAAACTTACAACCTATCAAGAATGAATGAGGAAGAAATAATAAACTGAAGAGCCCAATTATTAGTTAGAAGATTAAACCATTAATCAAAAATACCCCAATGAAGTAAAGCCTAAGACCAAATAGCTTTATAGTTAAATTTTTACCAAACATTTAAAAAGAATTAACACCAATCTTTCTCAAATTCTTCCAAAAAATAAAAAAGGGAAGACTCCCAAACTCATTTTATGAAGTCAGCATTACCCTGATACCAAAGCCAGAAAAGTACAATACAAGAAAACAAACTACAGGCCAAAATCTCTGATGAACATATATGCAAAAAAAACCCTCAACAAAATATCAGTACATTGAATTCACCATGACCAAGTGTTATTTATTCGTGGGTTGCAAGAATAGTTCAACATGCACAAATCAATAAATGTAATACATCACGTTATTAGAATCAAAGAAAAAAATCACATGATTATCTCAACAGATGCAGAAAAAGCATATGACAAAATTCGAGATCCATTCTTAAGAAAAACTCTTAACAAATTAGGTATACAAAGAATGTACCTCAAAATAATAAGGCCATATGTAACAAGCATACTGATAACCAGCTCAGTGGTGAAAATTTGAAAAATTTTTCTCTAATAGCAGTAACAAGACAAAAGTACATCTCTCATGACTCCTATTCAACATAGTACTGGATGTCCTAGCCAGAGCCATCAGGAAAGAAAACAAAATAAAAGTCATCAGAATTGGAAAGGAAGAAGTAAAATTGGCTCTGTTTGCAGATGTCATAACCTTATGTATAAAAAATCCTAAAAGTACCACCAAAAAACTGTCGATCTAATCATCAAATTTAGTGAAGTTGTAGGATAGAAAATTAGCATACAAAATTATAAGCATTTCTATATACTAACAATAATTATCCAAAAAAGAAACAAAGAAAATAATCCTATTTACCATAGCAACAAAAACAGTGAATACTTTGGAATAAATTCAACCAAAGAGGTAAAAGATCTCTGTACTGAAAACCACAAGACACTAATGAAAGAAATGGAAGAAAATGCAAATAAGCGGGAAGATATCCTATGATCAAGGATTGGAAGAAATAATATTGTTTAAATGCCCATACTACCCCAAACCATCTACAGAATCACAGCAAACGCTATGAAGATTTTAATGGCTTTTTAAAAATAAAAAATAGAGAAAACCATCCTAAAAGTTATATGGAACCATGTAATACTTTAAATAGCCAAAGCAATCCTGAGAAAGAAGAATAAAGCAGAAAGCATCACACTTCCTGATTTCAGATTGTACTACAAAACTATAGTAATTAAAACAGTGTGGTACTAACATAAAAACAGACACATAGACCAATGGAACAGAATTGAGAGCTCAGAAATAAACCCATGTATGTACAATCAACTAATATTTGACAAGGGAACCAAGAACACTCAATGGAGAAAAGACAGTTTCTTTAATAAAATGGTGTGGGTAAAATTGGATATTGTCATGTAATAAAATAACACTAGACCCCTATCTTACACTACTTACAAAAATAATTCAAAATGGATTAAAGAAACCTTTGTGCACTGTTGGTGGGATTGTAAACTGGTACAGCCACTATGGAAAACAATACGGAGATGCCTCAAAAAATTAAAAATAGAACTACCATATGATTCTGCAATTCCACTTCTGGGAATATCCAAAGGAAGCGAAAACACTATGTTGAAGAAATATCTGAACCTTCACTTCATAGTAGCATTGCATACAACAACCAAGGCATGGAAACAACCTAAGTGTCCATTGAAAGATGAATGGATAAAGAAGTAGGATTATAAGTACACACACACACACTGGAATATTATTCACCCTTAAAAAAAGAATGAAGTCCTGCTATTTGCGACAACATGGATGGACCTTGAGGGCATTATACTAAGTGAAATAAGTCAGACAAAGACAAATACTGCATGATCTCACTTATATGTAAATTTTAAAAAAATCATAGTAAAAGAGATTAGATGTGGTTACCAGAGGGGGAAGGTGGGGGATGGAGAAATTGGAGAAAGGTTGCCAAAAGATACAAACTTCTAATTATAAGACAAATAAGTACTAGGGATGTAATGTACAACATGATGACTATGCAGTCATGCATTTCTTAATAACGAGGATACATTTGAGAAATGTGCCATTAGGCAATTTTCCCATTGTACAAACATCATAAAGTGTGCTTACACAAACCTAGATGGTGTATAGCCTACTATGAACCTAAGCTATATGGTACTAATCTTATGTGACCACCATCATATATGTGGTCCATCATTGACCAAAACATTGCTATATAATGCATGACTGTAGTTAAGACTGCTGTATGGTATATTTGAAAGTTGTTAAGAGAGTAGATCCTAAGAGTTCTCATAACAAGATAAAGAAATTTTTCTATTTTTTATATCTATATGTGATGATGGATGTTAACTAAACTTATTTTGGTAATTATTTCATGACATATGCAAGTCAAATCATTATGCTCTACACCTTAAACATACACAGTGCTTTATGTCAATTATATATCAGTAAAACTGGGGGAAAAAAGTCAAACAGGAGAAAATAATAAAAAATGGAAAGGTGTCCTATGGAATGGGAGAAAATATTTGCACCCCATATATCTGATAAGGGGTTAATATCCAAAATACACAAGGAACTCATGCAACTCAATAGGGAAAAACAATCAGATAAAAGGTGGGCAGAGGACCTGAATAGACATTTCTCCAAAGACAAATAAATGACCAATGAGTACATAAAAAGGTGTGGAATATAACTAATAATTAGAGAAATGTAAATCAAAACCACAATGAGATATCACCTCACAGCTGTGAGAAGTACTATCATCAAAAAGACAAGAGGTAAGTGTTGGCGAGTGTATGAAGAAAATTAAATCCTTGTGCACTGTTGATGGGAATGTACATTGGTACAGCCACTATGGAAAACATAGGTTCTTCAAAAAAAACTAAAAACACAACTACTATGGGATTTAGTTAAACCGCTTTGGGTACGTATTTTAAATAATTGAAACCAGACTATTGAAGGAATATCTCCACCTTCACATTTATTGAAGCATTATTCACAGTAGCCAAGATATGGGACCAACCTAAGTGTCCATCAAAGAATGCATGGACAAAGAATATGTGAATATATAGGTGATCTTTAGGTATACATACATACATACATATATAATGTTATTCAGCCATGAGAAATGATAAAGTCCTACCATTTATGACAACACAGATGGTCCTTGAAGACATCATGCTAAGTGAAATGAAAGAGAAAGACAAATACTATATAGTATCACTTATATGTGGAATCTAATATATCAAGTCTGTAGAAACAGAGTATAGTGGTAGTTATCAGGGCCTGGGTAGGCGGGGGAAATGGAGAAATGTTGGTGAAAGAGTACAAGCTTCCATTTAGAGAAAGAATAAATTCTGGGGATTTAATTCACAGTATTGTGAATGTGAATAACAATATTGTACTATATACTTGAAAATTGCTGAGAGTAAATCTTGTGTCCTCACCACAAAAAAGATATGATAATTACGCAACATGACGGAAGTGTGAGCTAACACTACAGTGGTAATTATATTACAATATGTAAATGTGTATAAGATCAACACTTTGTACACCTAAAGTTACAAGTTACACAATGTTATATGTCAATTATATCTCAATAAAGTTGGGAGGAAAAAAGAAATGCTTTAATATATGTGCTTTTATACAATTTGTGTCATGAAGCAGAGTGCTGACCACAATTTTTTACTGAAATAGCACTCTTCTGTTTTATTCAAGCCTGTAGCAATATTAAAAATTGTTTCCGTGTGTGCTTATAAAAGTATGAACATGCAGCACAAATTTATGAACACATTGTTTCAAAAATATGATGATAGAGGTTAAATCACATCAATTACCAACAACTTTTACATGTCTTTACATTGTGTGCAACATTAAGTTCAGAGTGCTGGAAATAGTGATTCACTCTGGCTTCTAGGACTGTTAAATACACCTTTAAAGAGATGTCTTTACAAAATTTAAACCTTGAAGCACAGAGTCCTAAAGATATTGTTTCACTGAATTACAGTATACTGATTAAGCCACACAGCTAGTACAGTTAGAAACAAATTTAAGCATTGTATATACAGAGTGTATAACATGCAGCACAGGTTTCTGAACATAGGGTTTCACAAGAATGTGATGATAATCTAATTCTCACAAATAGTATTGTTAGAAACAACTCATACAGGTGTCTTTACATTGTGAATAGCATGAAGCACAGACTGATTAACAAAATGTTTCAGTGAAATAACGCTATACTGATTCATTCAGGCTGCTAGCGTAGTTAGAAACAACCTTTTTTGAAACTAGTGGCAAAAAAATACATAACAAAAAGCTTACCATTTTAACTGTTTCCAATTATACAGCTCCATAATATTAAGTATATTCATATGGTTGTGCAACTAATGTCCATAAATATTTCATCTTGAAAAACTGAAACTTTATACCCATTAAACATCACTCCCCATTTCTCCCTCCCCTAAACCTTGGCAAAAACTATTCCACTTCTGTTTCAATTAATTTAACCACCCTAGATACTTCATGTTAGTGGAATCATACAGTATTTTCCTTTTTGTAACTGACTTATTTCACTTAACATAATGTTTGAATTTTCTCCATGTTGTAACATGCGCCAGAATTCTTTTTTTCAGGTTGAATAGTATTCTATCGTGTGCATATACCTCATCTTGTATATGCATTTATCCATTGACAGGCACTTTGCTTGCTTCTAACTTTTGACTTTTATGAAAAGTACTGCTATTTTAAGGGGTGTGCAAATATCCCCTCAATTTCTTACATTCAATTCTTTTGGATGTATGCTGAGAAGTGAAATTGCTGCGTCATATGATACATCTATTTTTAATTTTTTGAGGAATGTTTATACTGTTTTCCATATTGACTCCAACAATGAACCTTTCCATCAACAGTGTATAAGGGATCATATTTCTCCACCTCTTCCCCAACACTTATTTCCTGTTTTTTCTTTTCTTGAGCAAGATTAGCCCTGAGCTAACATCTGTCCCAATCTTTCTCTATTTTATATGTGGGTCACTGCCACAGCATAGCTGACAAGTAGTATATGTCCACGCCCAGTATCTAAACCTGTGGACCCAGGCTGCCAGAGCAGAGCATGCCCAACTTAACCACTAGGCTATGGGGCCAGCCCCTTCTGTTTGTTTTTTAATAGTAGCCATCCTAAGTATTCTAAGGTGATATCCATTGTGGTTTGACTTGTGTTTCCTTGATTATTAGTAATGTTGAGAATCTTTTCATATACTTGTTGTTTATGTGTATATCCTCTTTGGAGGAAAGTGTATTCAAGTCCTTTGTACATTTTAATCGGATTGTTTTGTTGTTGTTCTTGAGTTTTTGGATTCTTTACATATTCTGGATGTTAACCTCTTGACATATATATGATATGCAAGTGGTCTATCTTATTTTATAAATTGCCTTTTCGCTCTGTTGACTGTGTCCTTTAATGTACAAAACAGTTTTCAATTTTGATGCAATCCAGTTTCTGTACTTTTGTTGACTGTGATTTTGGTGTGATGTCCAAATCCTTTACAAATACAGTGCCATGAAGATTTTCTACTATGTTTTCTTTGAATATTTTATAGGTTTAGATCTTTGTTCCATTTTTAGTTAACTTTCATATATTGTGTGAAATAAAAATACAACTTCATTTATTTGCATGTGGATATCCAGTTTTCCCAACACTATTTGTTGAAGTAAAAGTTTTTCCCCAATTGAATGGTCTTGGCAACTTAGGTAAAAATTACTTGACAATATGTGAAAGAGTTTATTTCTAGGTTTTCTATTCTGTGTCATTGATATTTGTGCCTGTCTTTATGCCAGTGCCATACTGTTTTATTAATGTAGCTTTGTAATACATTTTGAAATCATGAAGTGTGAGACCTCCAACTCTGTTCTTATTTTTCAGATTGTTTTCTTAATGATATTAATTTTCCATTGCAAGAACAAGGTATGTCTAAGCAATTATTTGTGTGTTCTTTCAGCAATGTTTTGTAGTTTTCAGTGTAAAAGTCTTTCATCTCTTTGGTTAAGTTTACATCCACGTATTTGTGTCTTTAATGTTATAGTAAATGATATTATTTTCTTAAATTCCTCATTGTTAGTGTATAGAAACAAAACTGATTTTTGGAGTGGATTTTTTTTTTATCCTGCAACTGCCTAATTCATTCATTAGTTCTAAGAGAACTTTTGCTGTTGTTGTTCAATCTTAAGATTTTATACATCTAATATCATGTCTGTTTACAGAGATAATTTTACTTTTTTAAACAGCTTTACTGACGTAGAATTCACATACCATACAATTCACCCATTTAAAGTGTAGGTATATTTGGTATGTTACATTAACTTTTTTTAATGTGGTAAAACATATACAACAGAAAAGTTGCTATTTTAACCATTTTAAGTGTATAATTAAGTGGCATTAATTATAGTCACAATGTTGTGCAACCATCACCACCACCTATGTCCAAAACTTTGCCATCATCCCAAACAGAAGTTCTGTACCCATTGAACAGTAATTCCACATTCCTCTCTCTAAATTTAGATGCATTTTAATTTCTTTTTCTTGCCTAATTTGTCTGGCTACAGCTTCAATATTATACTGAATAGAAGTGGTGAAAGTGGGTATTTTTGTTTTCTTCCTTATATTAGAGAAAAAGCTTTCAGTCTTTCACCATTGAGTACAGTGTTAGAGGTGAGCTTTTCATATATGGACTTTATTACGTTGAAGTAGTTTCCTTCTATTCCAAGTTTGATGAATGTTTGTATTAAGAAAGAGTGCTGAATTTTGTCAAATGTTTTTTCTGCATCAATTGAAATCATCATGTGATTTTTTCCCCTTCATTTTGTTACTGTGGTGTATTACATTAATAAATTTTCCTATGTGGAAATATCCTTGCATTTCAAGATGAAACACCATTTTCTGTTTCATTAAAAGGTGTTTCCTTTTAATGTGTGGATGAATTCTATTTTCTAGCATTTTGTCGAAGGTTTTTGCATCAATAGTCATCAGGGATATTGTTCGATAGTTTTGTTTCGTTATTTTCATGTAATATTACTTTCTGGAGTTAGTATCTGGGTAATGCTGGCCTCATAAAATGAGTTTTGAAGTATTCCAACCACTTAAAGATTTGGAATAGGTTGAGGAAGATTGGTGTTAATTCTTCCTTAAGTGTTTGGTAGAATTCTCCACTGAAGCCATGTAGTCCTGAGATTTAGTTTTATTGGGAAAGTTTTCAGTACTGATTCAAACTTCTTACTAGTTACAGACTTGTTCATATATTTATGTCTTCAGGATTCAGTCTTGGTAAGTTGTGTTTCTAAGAATGCACCCCTTTTATCTAAGGTATTTAATGTCTTATGCAATTTTCACAGTACTTTATTCTAACGTACTTTATTGATGTAAAAAAGATAGTACTATCCCTTCTTTCATTTCTCACTTAAGTAATTTGAGTGTTCTCTCTTTTTTATTTCTTAAATTAACTAAAGGTTTTAAAATTTTGTTGATCTTGTACCAACTTTTGATTTCATGGATTTTTTCTATTATTTTAATCTCTATTTTACTTTTCTGTGATCTAATCTTTATTATGTTTTTCTTCTGCTCAATTTGAATTTGGTTTGTTCTTCTTTCTCTAGTTTCTTGGCGTATAATGTTTGATTGTTGGCTTGAGGCCTTTCTTCTTTTATTTTATTTTTTTGGTAGACTGGCTCTGAGCTAACATCTGTTGTGAATCTTTTTTTCTCTTCTTCTCCCCAAAGCTCCCCAGTACATAGTTGTATATTCTAGTTATAGGTCCCTCTAGCTGTGCTGTGTGGGATGCCGCTTCAGCGTGACTTGATGAGCTGTGTTAGGTCCACACCCAGGATCCAAACCAGTGAAACCCCAAGCTTTGGAAGTGGAGCATGTGAATTTAACCACTTGGCCATGGTGCTGGCCCCATAGGATTTAAAAAAAATTTTGCAAAGAATATCGTTGGTATTTTGATGGAAATTGTGTTACTCTATAGATGGCTTTGGGTAGTACAGACATTTTTACAATATTACTTTAATCCATGAACACAGACTATCTTTCCATTTATTTGTGTCCTTTGATTTCTGTCAACAAAATCTTGCAGTTTTCATTGTACAGATCTTTCACTTTATTGATTAAATATATTCCTTGGCATTTTACTGTTTTTGATGCTATTATGAATAAGATACTTCTCTTTATTCCTTTTTTAGATGTTTCATTATTAGTATGTAGAAATGCAATTGATTTCTGTATTTTGATTTTATATCATGCAACTTTACTGAAACTGTTGTTTAATTCCAAGAGTTTTTGGTTGAGTCTTTGTGATTGTCTATATATCTAATCCTATCATCTGCAAAAAGTGACAACTTTACTTCTTCCTTTCCAGTTTGGATGCCTTGTATTTCTTTGTCTTTCTTAATTGCTCTATTTAAGATTTCCAGTACTATATTAAATAACTGTGGTGAGAATGGGCATCCTTGTGTTGTTTCTGATCTTAGAGAAAAAGCTTTCAATTTTTCTCCATTGAGTACAATGTTTGCTGTGGATGTGCCATATATGAGGTATATTCCTTCAACACCCAATCTGTTAAGTATTTTTATGATGAAAGGATGTTATATTTTGTCAAATGCTTTTTTTGCATCTATTGAAATGATCATGTGATTTTTATATTTCATTCTACAGTTGTGTGTTACTTAATGATGGGGATACATTCTGAGAAATGTGTTCTTAGGCAATGGTGTCATTGTGCAAACATAGAGTGTGCTTACACAAACCTAGATGGTATAGCCTATTACTATAGCTACACTTTTATATGACTGGCACAACAGTAGGTTTGTTTACACCAGCATCACTAAAAACATGTGAGTAATGTGTTATGCTACAACATTATTATGGCTACAACATCACTAAGAAATAGAAATTTTTCAGCTTCATTATAATTTTATGGGACTACTGTTGTATATACAGTCCATAATTGACTAAAACATTGTTATGCAGCACATGACTGATTAATGTAATGTATTACATTTGTTGCTTTGTGTATGTTGAGCCATCTTTGCATCCCAGGCATAAATCCCACTTGGTCATGGCATATATTCATGTTAATTTTCCTGAATTCAAATTGCTAATATTCTTCTGAGAGTTTTTTCATCTATATTCATCTAGGATATTGGTCTACAGATTTCTTTTCTTGTGATATCTTTATCTGGTTTTGGTATCAAGGTAAGGTTGGCCTCATAGAATGAGTTTGAAATAGCCAAAGCAATCCTGAGAAAGCAGGAAAAGCCAGAGTTTTTACAATTTCTGATTTCAAATTATGTTACAAAGTTCTAGTAATTAAACGTATGATACTGGCATAAAAATAGGCACACAAAACAAAGTAACAGAATAGAAAGCCAAGAATCAACCCCCCACATATATGGTCAACTAGTATTTGACAAGGGAATCAAGAACACCCAATGGGGAAGGGATAGTTCTTTTAATAAATGGTGTTGGGATGACTGGATAAACACGTGCAGACCAGTGGCATTGGACCCCTATCTTATACCACTTACAAATAGTAACACAAATTAGATCAAATACTTAACATAAAACTTGATAATATAACACTAATAGAAGAAAATGTAGGGAAGTTCCACTTTGGTCTTGGCAATATTTTTATGGCTATGACACCAAAGTGCAAACAACAAAAGCAAAAATCAACAAACGATATTCTGTTTAACTTAAAAATCTTCTTAACAGAAAAAGAAACAATTGACAAAATAAAAAGGCAACCTACAGAATAGGAGAAAAATTTCACAAACCATGTATTGGATAAGGGGTTAACACAAAATATATACAGAACACATACAATTAAATAATAAAAAAATTTAAAATGGGCAGAAAAACTAAATAGACACTTTATAGAAGACATCCAAATAGGAAAGAGTTACATGAAAAGATTCTCAAAATCACTGATCATCACAGAAATACAAGTAAAAACCACATAAGATATCATGTCACACCTGTTAGAATGGCTATCATCAAGAAGACAAGAGATAACAAATGTCAGTTAAGATGTGGAGAAAAGAGAACAACTGTGCACAATTGGTGAGAATGCAAATTGGTTCAACCAATATAGAAAAACAATATGGAGGATCATCATAAAATTAAAAATAGATCTTTTATGATCCATAAATTCCACTTCTGAGTATATACCTAAAGGATATATATATATATGGATATAAAATGGATGCTATATATTATATATATATACTGGAATTTTAGCCTTGAGAAAAAAGGACATCCTGTCCTTTGTGACAACATGGATGGAACTTAAAGATATTATACTAAGTGAGATGTTAGGCAGAAAAAGACAAATACTGTATTGTATCACTTATATGTAGAATCTAAAAAAGCCAAAATTGTTAAAACAGAGAGCAAAATGGTGCTTACCAGGAGATGAGGGTGAGGGCATAGGACAGATGTTTAGAGGTACAAACTTACAATGAGTATAAATGAGCCCTAGGAATCTAATGTACAGTATGGTGAACATAGTCAATAATATTGTATTATAACCATCAAACTTGCTAAGAGACTAGAACGTAACTTTTCTAACCACCAAAAGGAAACTATAATATAAACAGAAAAAAAATTATTGCTGCAATGGCAATCAT
>NW_027225541.1:0-74546 GCF_041296235.1 Equus asinus
GCTAATGCTCTTAGAAAAACTTTTTGAGTATGTTTCTTTACAGAGTGTAATATCAGGATACTGATTCCATCAGAATATTAGCACTTTTAGGAAAAAAGCCTTTATACCTGATCCTTTACTAATTTATTACTTGTAGCACGGAAGTCTGAGCACAGAATTTAACCATACCAGCACTACAGTGATTCACTCACAGAGCTAACAATATTTTGAAAAAATGTACATATATGGCTTTACAGATCATATAAGAAATAGCACAGAGTATTAAACAGTGTTTCATTAATGTAGCACTATACTGATTCACATAGGCTCTTAATGGTCTTAGAAACATCTTTTATTCAAGTGTCTTTACAGAATGTATAACTTTCAGCACAGAATGATGAGCATAGATTTTCACTGAAATATCAATTAATGATCCATTCATAAAGGACAGAATTGTTAGAAATAACATTTACAAATGGTGTTTTCCAATACTGCATAACATGAAACGAAATCATTAACACAGTGTTTAACTGGATTAGCACTATACTGACTCATTCATGAAGTTAGTACTATTAAAAACACTTTTATATAAGTGCTTTTACAGAATATATAACTGGCAGCACAGTGTACCAAATACAGTGTTTCACTAACATAAGATGATAGAGGATAATTCACAAAAAGAGCACTGCTACAAAGAAATGTTACACGTTTCTTTACAGAATGAACAGCATACAGTACTAATATTCAGCACAAAGTGCTGAACACAACGTTTCACCTTCATATCACTACACTGATTTATTCAGGCTGCTGGCACTGTTAGAAACACCATTTATAATAGAAACTTTATATAGTATATAATTTGAAGCACATATTTACTAAATATTAATTGACTGAAACAGCAGTGTACTGATTCAAACACAAACCTAGCCCTTTTAGAAACCTTTTTATACATGTGACTTTACAGAATGAATAACTTGTATCATAGCTTCTGGACCCAATATTTCAAAGAAATGGCTCTATACTGATTCATTGATACAGCTGACAATATTAGAAACATATTTTATATGTGTGCCTGAAAAGACTGTACAACGTTTTTCACAAAGTGCTGAGAAAATTCTTTCCCTGAAATAGCACTATATGGTTTTATTCGAGCAGCTAGCACTTAAAAACATCTTTTATGTGTGTGCCGTAACAAAGTACACAACATGAAGTGCAGAGGATGGAGCACAGTGCTTCACTGTGATAGCATTATGCTGATTCATTACTGAAGCTAGTACTGTTTTAAACACCTTTATGCATGCGCCTTTACAGAATATATACCATGTAGCAAAAAGTGCTGAGTACAGTCTTTCACTGAACTAGCGCAGTACTGATTAATTTACACTGCTAGCACTGTTAGAAAGACATTTTACCTGTTTCTTTGCAGAGTATAATAAATTGTAGCACTACTTGCTGAACACAGTCTCACTAAAGAAATAGTAATTGATTCATACACAAAGCCATCCCTAATAGAAACCACTCTTACCTATGTGCTTTTACAAAGTGTAAATGTGCCACAGAGGATGCTGAACATTGTGTTTCAGTGACGTGCCACTATGCTTACTCACCAAACCTGCTGGTGTTATTAGAAACGGTCTAATACACGTGTCTTTACAAAGTGTATAACTTGAAACATAGAATGCTTAGCATGGTGTTTCACAGTAATATCACTGTATTGATTCATTCACTGTTGGAAACAACATTTATACCTGTGACTTTACAAAATGAAAACCACACAATGCTTAGCAAACTGTTTCACTGAAAAACCACTATCCTTATTTATTCATGCAGCTAGTGCTGTTAGAAACACCCTTTATACATGTGCCTTTATGGATTGAAGAACACATAGCACAGAGTACTGATCACTTGTTTCATTTAAATAGTATTTTATTGCATTATTCACATAGCTAACATGGCTAGAAAACCCTTTTATACATGTGTCTTTGCAGAATATATAACATTCAGCAGAGAATGTTGAGCAGGTTTTTACAGAAATTTTGGTGTACTGATTCAAACACAGAAACATGTCTATATATGTGCTTTGCTTTGTTATGTATATGAACTATCTGAAAATGACATAAAAATATATCATTTACAGTAGAATTAAAAACAATAAAATACTAAAAAATAAATTTAAACAAGGAAGTGACAGATCTATATACCAAAACTATGAAACATTTATGAAAGAAATTGAAGAAGCAACAAACGAATGGACAGACATCCCATGTTCATGGATAAGAAATAAATATTGTTAAAATGTCCATACTACCCAAAGCCATCTATAGATTCAATGCAGTCACTATCAAGGTTCCAATGGTATTTTTCACAGAAATAGAGAAAATACCCTAAATTGTCATGCAATGATGAGAGACTCTGAATATTAGAGGAATGGTGAGAAAGAAGAACAAAACTGATGGCAAAACACTTCCTGATTTTAAACTATACTACAAAGCTACAGTAATCAAAACAGTATGGTAGTGGCATAAAAATATACATATAGTTGAATGGAACAGAATTGAGAGGCCAGAAATAAACACTCACATATATGGTCAACAAATATTTGAGAAGGGAGCCAATACTCAATGCAGAAAGGATAGTCTGTTTATTAAATGGTCTTGGGAAAACTGGATGACTGCATGAAAAAAATGAAATTGGAATTTTATCATACACCACTCACATAAATTAAAATTAGAACCATACAACTTCTATAAGAAAACGAATAGAAAACTTTGCTTGTCATAGGTCCTGGCAACATATTTATGGATATGACACCAAAGTACAAGAAGCAAAGGAAAAACTAAAATATCAAAGTAAGGATTCTGTGTAGCAAAAGAAATAATCAACAGGAGAAGTGATGTCACCAAGATGGTCATTCCTGGCTTTGCTTTTCTTCCCAAAAATCTAACAATTATTTATGAACAAGATACGACTGAGAAAATCCTGGAACATGAAAGCGAGACTGAAGCACATCCCAAGCACCAAAGAGACCACATTAGAAGAGTAAGAGGAGCACCTATATACTGACTGCATTGCCCCTCCCCCAGGCTGGCATTCCACCATGCTGAGAGGTCTCTGCTGAGCCTGCAGTTACTACAGTGGAAGAAAAGAAGTCAAGGAGGACATCCAGCTCCTGAAATGTTGTGGGTTACATCTTGGGAGTTCCCAACATGGTCTTACCCTACAGGGAATGCAGGGAAACCGGTGGGATGTGGTCACTGGGAATCAGATTGTGCTGGAGAAGGGGGAAGAGACTTGTAACAATCAGCACTTTGATCTTGGCATATTGAGTTTCTACCTGTGTCTCTATCCAAGAGGGGGGCCATCTACTCACCTCAAGACATGCCAATAGTTGAGAGGCAAGGTGGTAGGAGAGAAAGGGTTTTATTACAGTTTGTTTGCAAGGAGGAAGATGGCTGACTAATGTCAGAAAGAACCGTTTTACAGAACAAAGACTACAGGCTAGTTATTTAAAGGCTAGTCTCCAGGTGGGGGCAGACATCTTGTCTCAGTTACTGATAATCTTTGTTTTACTGGCTATGCATCAGAGAAGGGAGCAACACCCTATACTCTGATTTAACATAAAGATAATAAGAACAAAATCTTCAATATATGCAGTAAAGATTACTGTTTATGTGGGTGGTGCAAACACCTGCAGTGCCCAAGTAGTACTCCCAACCAGTGGCTTTGCTCATCTGTAAAGCCAAGAAGGTTGCAGTCTGATGAGGGAATTCAGTAGGGTGTAGGTCTGCTTGATTTGGGTCCTCAACCAAAAAGCCTTTAATGGCCCTTGACCCTATCCTGTCTTCACCCAGGTAAGGGAGCTGAGTCATAGCCTGGTCTATAGCTGAGTGTAGCTCCTGGCCCTATCTGGCCAGAAAGACTGGCTGGAACACCTGGAATCTATGTAGCCCAGCAACACTCAAGCAGAGAGTACAGCAAGCAGTTCTGATCAACTGTGAAGCAAAGCCTGTGGTACTGTTTGGCCAAGGAACTTGGGGAGTAGGTCAGATTGAGTCAAGACAATAGAGCCCTTCCAGGCTTGGACTTGGTTGCCTGTTCCTCCCAGGAAGGGGATGTAATTCATAGCCCAACCTATTTCTAAGAGTAGCTTCATGACCCTCTCAACAAGAAAGACTGACTCAGAACACCTGGGAGGCTGCTTGGAGCTGGCCCTCCTGTTCCACCCAGGCAGAGGAGCTCATTCGTAGCCACACCCACTTATGAATATAGCTCCCAGCCTGTCTGATTAGAAAGCCTGGCCATAACACCTGGAAGCTGCATAGCCCAGTAATGCTTGAGCAGAGAGTAGAGAGGGCAGAGCTGATCATCTGCAGAGGAAAGCCTGTTCAAGCAGGGAACTTGGGGAGTGGGTTGGCTTGAGTCAAGACAACAAAGGAGCCTGCTGGCTTTGGAACCATTTTTCCTGCTCCACTCAGGCAGGGAGACTATTCATGGCTCCACTCATTGCTAAACATAGCCTTCAGTCTACCTGACCAGGAAACCTAACCAGAGCACATGGGAACCTGATTAGCCTATTCAACAGCCCTGATTCCATTGGGACTTGAACATAGAGCAAAGTCTGTGGCTTTTGCCATCTGTAGAACATAATCAGTGGCCCTGTCTGGCCCAAGAAATCAGTGCATAGTCTTGTTTAATTCTAGTTCACAAACAATAATTCATGCAGTACCTGGAGCCTGTTGTGCTGCCTCATGATGTCAGGGGAGCTAATTTATAGCCCCTCCTACTACTGAGTATAGTATCCAGCCTTGACCACCTATAAGCCTAGCCAGAGAACCCAGGAACCATGGGGCAATTCCTAAAGCCTCACTTGGACAGAAAACCAAACCAGGAGTCCTGCCAAAATGTTCTCAGCCAGTGG
Source organism: Equus asinus (assembly GCF_041296235.1). NCBI lineage: Eukaryota > Metazoa > Chordata > Mammalia > Perissodactyla > Equidae > Equus > Equus asinus. The sequence goes on from NW_027225541.1 coordinate 4,898, forward strand.
CACTCTCACCCACCATCAGAGCTTTAGCAGTGGCTTCAATAATAAACCCTGATAGCAGGCCTCACCTGCCCAAGGACATTACCTGCTGATACATCCAGAAACCCAAAGTGAGATGAGATGAGATGACTGGTGAAGAACTGTCTCTGGAAAAGCAAACTTATAAAGTCTGGAAGAGGTACCACTTACTCAAATGTAGAGATACCAACAAAAGGAATCAAGGATCACAAAAAAATTAGGTAAATATGACACCACTAAAGGAAACTAATAAAGCTCCAATAACTGACTCTAAAGAAATAGAGATCTATGAACTGTCAGATAAAGAATTCAGAATAATCCTTTTAAAGAAGCTTAGTGAACAAGAACACACAGTCAGACAAGTAAACAAAATTAGGAAAACAATGCATGAACAAAATGAGAAGTTAACAAAATAGAAATCATGAAAACAACAGAAATCCTAGAGGTGAAAAATTCAATGACTGAATTGAAGAACTAAATAGAGTTTCAAAAATAGATTTGATCATGCAGAAGAAAGAATCAACTACCTAGAAGGTAGGACATTTGAAATTATCCAGTCAGAGGAACAATAAAAAAAAAGAGGGGCCAGCCCCGTGGCCAAGTGGTTAAGTCCGCACACTCCACTGCAGTGGCCCAGGGTTTGGATCCTGGGTGCGGACATGGCACCGCTCATCAGGCCATGTTGAGGCAGCAGCCCATATGCCACAACTAGAAGGACCTGCAACTAGGGTATACAACTATGTACCAGGGGGAATTTGGGGAGATAAAGCAGAAAAATAAAGATTGGCCACAGTTGTTAGCTCAGGTGCCAATCTTTAAAAAAAATAAATAAAATAAAAGAGTGAAAAAAGCCTACGGGACTCTTGGGAAACTATCAAAAGAGACAATATCTGCATTATGGTAATTCCAGAAGGAGAAGAGAAAAAGAAAGAGGCAGAAAGTATATTGAAAGCACTAATGACTGAAAGCTTCTCAAACTTGAGGAGAGAAATGGACGTCCAGATCCATAAGGCCCAAAAGATCCCAAATAGGTTGAACCCAAAAAGGGCTACACCAAGACACATTATAACTAAATTACCAAAAGTCAAAGACAAAGAAAGTAATTTAAAAGCAAGAGAAAGTTGTTTCTTTGAAAAGGTAAACAAAATTGACAAAATTTGGGGTAGAATAACTAAAGAAATAAGAGACCGGACTTAAATAAAATTATAAGTGAAGAAGGAGATATTGCAACTGACAACAGAAATAGAAAGGAACATAATAGGCTACTATGAAAAACTATATGCCAACAAATTGGACAACTTCAAAGAAATGGAAAAATTCTTAGAAACTTACAACCTATCAAGAATGAATGAGGAAGAAATAATAAACTGAAGAGCCCAATTATTAGTTAGAAGATTAAACCATTAATCAAAAATACCCCAATGAAGTAAAGCCTAAGACCAAATAGCTTTATAGTTAAATTTTTACCAAACATTTAAAAAGAATTAACACCAATCTTTCTCAAATTCTTCCAAAAAATAAAAAAGGGAAGACTCCCAAACTCATTTTATGAAGTCAGCATTACCCTGATACCAAAGCCAGAAAAGTACAATACAAGAAAACAAACTACAGGCCAAAATCTCTGATGAACATATATGCAAAAAAAACCCTCAACAAAATATCAGTACATTGAATTCACCATGACCAAGTGTTATTTATTCGTGGGTTGCAAGAATAGTTCAACATGCACAAATCAATAAATGTAATACATCACGTTATTAGAATCAAAGAAAAAAATCACATGATTATCTCAACAGATGCAGAAAAAGCATATGACAAAATTCGAGATCCATTCTTAAGAAAAACTCTTAACAAATTAGGTATACAAAGAATGTACCTCAAAATAATAAGGCCATATGTAACAAGCATACTGATAACCAGCTCAGTGGTGAAAATTTGAAAAATTTTTCTCTAATAGCAGTAACAAGACAAAAGTACATCTCTCATGACTCCTATTCAACATAGTACTGGATGTCCTAGCCAGAGCCATCAGGAAAGAAAACAAAATAAAAGTCATCAGAATTGGAAAGGAAGAAGTAAAATTGGCTCTGTTTGCAGATGTCATAACCTTATGTATAAAAAATCCTAAAAGTACCACCAAAAAACTGTCGATCTAATCATCAAATTTAGTGAAGTTGTAGGATAGAAAATTAGCATACAAAATTATAAGCATTTCTATATACTAACAATAATTATCCAAAAAAGAAACAAAGAAAATAATCCTATTTACCATAGCAACAAAAACAGTGAATACTTTGGAATAAATTCAACCAAAGAGGTAAAAGATCTCTGTACTGAAAACCACAAGACACTAATGAAAGAAATGGAAGAAAATGCAAATAAGCGGGAAGATATCCTATGATCAAGGATTGGAAGAAATAATATTGTTTAAATGCCCATACTACCCCAAACCATCTACAGAATCACAGCAAACGCTATGAAGATTTTAATGGCTTTTTAAAAATAAAAAATAGAGAAAACCATCCTAAAAGTTATATGGAACCATGTAATACTTTAAATAGCCAAAGCAATCCTGAGAAAGAAGAATAAAGCAGAAAGCATCACACTTCCTGATTTCAGATTGTACTACAAAACTATAGTAATTAAAACAGTGTGGTACTAACATAAAAACAGACACATAGACCAATGGAACAGAATTGAGAGCTCAGAAATAAACCCACGTATGTACAATCAACTAATATTTGACAAGGGAACCAAGAACACTCAATGGAGAAAAGACAGTTTCTTTAATAAAATGGTGTGGGTAAAATTGGATATTGTCATGTAATAAAATAACACTAGACCCCTATCTTACACTACTTACAAAAATAATTCAAAATGGATTAAAGAAACCTTTGTGCACTGTTGGTGGGATTGTAAACTGGTACAGCCACTATGGAAAACAATACGGAGATGCCTCAAAAAATTAAAAATAGAACTACCATATGATTCTGCAATTCCACTTCTGGGAATATCCAAAGGAAGCGAAAACACTATGTTGAAGAAATATCTGAACCTTCACTTCATAGTAGCATTGCATACAACAACCAAGGCATGGAAACAACCTAAGTGTCCATTGAAAGATGAATGGATAAAGAAGTAGGATTATAAGTACACACACACACACTGGAATATTATTCACCCTTAAAAAAAGAATGAAGTCCTGCTATTTGCGACAACATGGATGGACCTTGAGGGCATTATACTAAGTGAAATAAGTCAGACAAAGACAAATACTGCATGATCTCACTTATATGTAAATTTTAAAAAAATCATAGTAAAAGAGATTAGATGTGGTTACCAGAGGGGGAAGGTGGGGGATGGAGAAATTGGAGAAAAGTTGCCAAAAGATACAAACTTCTAATTATAAGACAAATAAGTACTAGGGATGTAATGTACAACATGATGACTATGCAGTCATGCATTTCTTAATAACGAGGATACATTTGAGAAATGTGCCATTAGGCAATTTTCCCATTGTACAAACATCATAAAGTGTGCTTACACAAACCTAGATGGTGTATAGCCTACTATGAACCTAAGCTATATGGTACTAATCTTATGTGACCACCATCATATATGTGGTCCATCATTGACCAAAACATTGCTATATAATGCATGACTGTAGTTAAGACTGCTGTATGGTATATTTGAAAGTTGTTAAGAGAGTAGATCCTAAGAGTTCTCATAACAAGATAAAGAAATTTTTCTATTTTTTATATCTATATGTGATGATGGATGTTAACTAAACTTATTTTGGTAATTATTTCATGACATATGCAAGTCAAATCATTATGCTCTACACCTTAAACATACACAGTGCTTTATGTCAATTATATATCAGTAAAACTGGGGGAAAAAAGTCAAACAGGAGAAAATAATAAAAAATGGAAAGGTGTCCTATGGAATGGGAGAAAATATTTGCACCCCATATATCTGATAAGGGGTTAATATCCAAAATACATAAGGAACTCATGCAACTCAATAGGGAAAAACAATCAGATAAAAGGTGGGCAGAGGACCTGAATAGACATTTCTCCAAAGACAAATAAATGACCAATGAGTACATAAAAAGGTGTGGAATATAACTAATAATTAGAGAAATGTAAATCAAAACCACAATGAGATATCACCTCACAGCTGTGAGAAGTACTATCATCAAAAAGACAAGAGGTAAGTGTTGGCGAGTGTATGAAGAAAATTAAATCCTTGTGCACTGTTGATGGGAATGTACATTGGTACAGCCACTATGGAAAACATAGGTTCTTCAAAAAAAACTAAAAACACAACTACTATGGGATTTAGTTAAACCGCTTTGGGTACGTATTTTAAATAATTGAAACCAGACTATTGAAGGAATATCTCCACCTTCACATTTATTGAAGCATTATTCACAGTAGCCAAGATATGGGACCAACCTAAGTGTCCATCAAAGAATGCATGGACAAAGAATATGTGAATATATAGGTGATCTTTAGGTATACATACATACATACATATATAATGTTATTCAGCCATGAGAAATGATAAAGTCCTACCATTTATGACAACACAGATGGTCCTTGAAGACATCATGCTAAGTGAAATGAAAGAGAAAGACAAATACTATATAGTATCACTTATATGTGGAATCTAATATATCAAGTCTGTAGAAACAGAGTATAGTGGTAGTTATCAGGGCCTGGGTAGGCGGGGGAAATGGAGAAATGTTGGTGAAAGAGTACAAGCTTCCATTTAGAGAAAGAATAAATTCTGGGGATTTAATTCACAGTATTGTGAATGTGAATAACAATATTGTACTATATACTTGAAAATTGCTGAGAGTAAATCTTGTGTCCTCACCACAAAAAAGATATGATAATTACGCAACATGACGGAAGTGTGAGCTAACACTACAGTGGTAATTATATTACAATATGTAAATGTGTATAAGATCAACACTTTGTACACCTAAAGTTACAAGTTACACAATGTTATATGTCAATTATATCTCAATAAAGTTGGGAGGAAAAAAGAAATGCTTTAATATATGTGCTTTTATACAATTTGTGTCATGAAGCAGAGTGCTGACCACAATTTTTTACTGAAATAGCACTCTTCTGTTTTATTCAAGCCTGTAGCAATATTAAAAATTGTTTCCGTGTGTGCTTATAAAAGTATGAACATGCAGCACAAATTTATGAACACATTGTTTCAAAAATATGATGATAGAGGTTAAATCACATCAATTACCAACAACTTTTACATGTCTTTACATTGTGTGCAACATTAAGTTCAGAGTGCTGGAAATAGTGATTCACTCTGGCTTCTAGGACTGTTAAATACACCTTTAAAGAGATGTCTTTACAAAATTTAAACCTTGAAGCACAGAGTCCTAAAGATATTGTTTCACTGAATTACAGTATACTGATTAAGCCACACAGCTAGTACAGTTAGAAACAAATTTAAGCATTGTATATACAGAGTGTATAACATGCAGCACAGGTTTCTGAACATAGGGTTTCACAAGAATGTGATGATAATCTAATTCTCACAAATAGTATTGTTAGAAACAACTCATACAGGTGTCTTTACATTGTGAATAGCATGAAGCACAGACTGATTAACAAAATGTTTCAGTGAAATAACGCTATACTGATTCATTCAGGCTGCTAGCGTAGTTAGAAACAACCTTTTTTGAAACTAGTGGCAAAAAAATACATAACAAAAAGCTTACCATTTTAACTGTTTCCAATTATACAGCTCCATAATATTAAGTATATTCATATGGTTGTGCAACTAATGTCCATAAATATTTCATCTTGAAAAACTGAAACTTTATACCCATTAAACATCACTCCCCATTTCTCCCTCCCCTAAACCTTGGCAAAAACTATTCCACTTCTGTTTCAATTAATTTAACCACCCTAGATACTTCATGTTAGTGGAATCATACAGTATTTTCCTTTTTGTAACTGACTTATTTCACTTAACATAATGTTTGAATTTTCTCCATGTTGTAACATGCACCAGAATTCTTTTTTTCAGGTTGAATAGTATTCTATCGTGTGCATATACCTCATCTTGTATATGCATTTATCCATTGACAGGCACTTTGCTTGCTTCTAACTTTTGACTTTTATGAAAAGTACTGCTATTTTAAGGGGTGTGCAAATATCCCCTCAATTTCTTACATTCAATTCTTTTGGATGTATGCTCAGAAGTGAAATTGCTGCGTCATATGATACATCTATTTTTAATTTTTTGAGGAATGTTTATACTGTTTTCCATATTGACTCCAACAATGAACCTTTCCATCAACAGTGTATAAGGGATCATATTTCTCCACCTCTTCCCCAACACTTATTTCCTGTTTTTTCTTTTCTTGAGCAAGATTAGCCCTGAGCTAACATCTGTCCCAATCTTTCTCTATTTTATATGTGGGTCACTGCCACAGCATAGCTGACAAGTAGTATATGTCCACGCCCAGTATCTAAACCTGTGGACCCAGGCTGCCAGAGCAGAGCATGCCCAACTTAACCACTAGGCTATGGGGCCAGCCCCTTCTGTTTGTTTTTTAATAGTAGCCATCCTAAGTATTCTAAGGTGATATCCATTGTGGTTTGACTTGTGTTTCCTTGATTATTAGTAATGTTGAGAATCTTTTCATATACTTGTTGTTTATGTGTATATCCTCTTTGGAGGAAAGTGTATTCAAGTCCTTTGTACATTTTAATCGGATTGTTTTGTTGTTGTTCTTGAGTTTTTGGATTCTTTACATATTCTGGATGTTAACCTCTTGACATATATATGATATGCAAGTGGTCTATCTTATTTTATAAATTGCCTTTTCGCTCTGTTGACTGTGTCCTTTAATGTACAAAACAGTTTTCAATTTTGATGCAATCCAGTTTCTGTACTTTTGTTGACTGTGATTTTGGTGTGATGTCCAAATCCTTTACAAATACAGTGCCATGAAGATTTTCTACTATGTTTTCTTTGAATATTTTATAGGTTTAGATCTTTGTTCCATTTTTAGTTAACTTTCATATATTGTGTGAAATAAAAATACAACTTCATTTATTTGCATGTGGATATCCAGTTTTCCCAACACTATTTGTTGAAGTAAAAGTTTTTCCCCAATTGAATGGTCTTGGCAACTTAGGTAAAAATTACTTGACAATATGTGAAAGAGTTTATTTCTAGGTTTTCTATTCTGTGTCATTGATATTTGTGCCTGTCTTTATGCCAGTGCCATACTGTTTTATTAATGTAGCTTTGTAATACATTTTGAAATCATGAAGTGTGAGACCTCCAACTCTGTTCTTATTTTTCAGATTGTTTTCTTAATGATATTAATCTTCCATTGCAAGAACAAGGTATGTCTAAGCAATTATTTGTGTGTTCTTTCAGCAATGTTTTGTAGTTTTCAGTGTAAAAGTCTTTCATCTCTTTGGTTAAGTTTACATCCACGTATTTGTGTCTTTAATGTTATAGTAAATGATATTATTTTCTTAAATTCCTCATTGTTAGTGTATAGAAACAAAACTGATTTTTGGAGTGGATTTTTTTTTTTATCCTGCAACTGCCTAATTCATTCATTAGTTCTAAGAGAACTTTTGCTGTTGTTGTTCAATCTTAAGATTTTATACATCTAATATCATGTCTGTTTACAGAGATAATTTTACTTTTTTAAACAGCTTTACTGACGTAGAATTCACATACCATACAATTCACCCATTTAAAGTGTAGGTATATTTGGTATGTTACATTAACTTTTTTTAATGTGGTAAAACATATACAACAGAAAAGTTGCTATTTTAACCATTTTAAGTGTATAATTAAGTGGCATTAATTATAGTCACAATGTTGTGCAACCATCACCACCACCTATGTCCAAAACTTTGCCATCATCCCAAACAGAAGTTCTGTACCCATTGAACAGTAATTCCACATTCCTCTCTCTAAATTTAGATGCATTTTAATTTCTTTTTCTTGCCTAATTTGTCTGGCTACAGCTTCAATATTATACTGAATAGAAGTGGTGAAAGTGGGTATTTTTGTTTTCTTCCTTATATTAGAGAAAAAGCTTTCAGTCTTTCACCATTGAGTACAGTGTTAGAGGTGAGCTTTTCATATATGGACTTTATTACGTTGAAGTAGTTTCCTTCTATTCCAAGTTTGATGAATGTTTGTATTAAGAAAGAGTGCTGAATTTTGTCAAATGTTTTTTCTGCATCAATTGAAATCATCATGTGATTTTTTCCCCTTCATTTTGTTACTGTGGTGTATTACATTAATAAATTTTCCTATGTGGAAATATCCTTGCATTTCAAGATGAAACACCATTTTCTGTTTCATTAAAAGGTGTTTCCTTTTAATGTGTGGATGAATTCTATTTTCTAGCATTTTGTCGAAGGTTTTTGCATCAATAGTCATCAGGGATATTGTTCGATAGTTTTGTTTCATTATTTTCATGTAATATTACTTTCTGGAGTTAGTATCTGGGTAATGCTGGCCTCATAAAATGAGTTTTGAAGTATTCCAACCACTTAAAGATTTGGAATAGGTTGAGGAAGATTGGTGTTAATTCTTCCTTAAGTGTTTGGTAGAATTCTCCACTGAAGCCATGTAGTCCTGAGATTTAGTTTTATTGGGAAAGTTTTCAGTACTGATTCAAACTTCTTACTAGTTACAGACTTGTTCATATATTTATGTCTTCAGGATTCAGTCTTGGTAAGTTGTGTTTCTAAGAATGCACCCCTTTTATCTAAGGTATTTAATGTCTTATGCAATTTTCACAGTACTTTATTCTAACGTACTTTATTGATGTAAAAAAGATAGTACTATCCCTTCTTTCATTTCTCACTTAAGTAATTTGAGTGTTCTCTCTTTTTTATTTCTTAAATTAACTAAAGGTTTTAAAATTTTGTTGATCTTGTACCAACTTTTGATTTCATGGATTTTTTCTATTATTTTAATCTCTATTTTACTTTTCTGTAATCTAATCTTTATTATGTTTTTCTTCTGCTCAATTTGAATTTGGTTTGTTCTTCTTTCTCTAGTTTCTTGGCGTATAATGTTTGATTGTTGGCTTGAGGCCTTTCTTCTTTTATTTTATTTTTTTGGTAGACTGGCTCTGAGCTAACATCTGTTGTGAATCTTTTTTTCTCTTCTTCTCCCCAAAGCTCCCCAGTACATAGTTGTATATTCTAGTTATAGGTCCCTCTAGCTGTGCTGTGTGGGATGCCGCTTCAGCGTGACTTGATGAGCTGTGTTAGGTCCACACCCAGGATCCAAACCAGTGAAACCCCAAGCTTTGGAAGTGGAGCATGTGAATTTAACCACTTGGCCATGGTGCTGGCCCCATAGGATTTAAAAAAAATTTTGCAAAGAATATCGTTGGTATTTTGATGGAAATTGTGTTACTCTATAGATGGCTTTGGGTAGTACAGACATTTTTACAATATTACTTTAATCCATGAACACAGACTATCTTTCCATTTATTTGTGTCCTTTGATTTCTGTCAACAAAATCTTGCAGTTTTCATTGTACAGATCTTTCACTTTATTGGTTAAATATATTCCTTGGCATTTTACTGTTTTTGATGCTATTATGAATAAGATACTTCTCTTTATTCCTTTTTTAGATGTTTCATTATTAGTATGTAGAAATGCAATTGATTTCTGTATTTTGATTTTATATCATGCAACTTTACTGAAACTGTTGTTTAATTCCAAGAGTTTTTGGTTGAGTCTTTGTGATTGTCTATATATCTAATCCTATCATCTGCAAAAAGTGACAACTTTACTTCTTCCTTTCCAGTTTGGATGCCTTGTATTTCTTTGTCTTTCTTAATTGCTCTATTTAAGATTTCCAGTACTATATTAAATAACTGTGGTGAGAATGGGCATCCTTGTGTTGTTTCTGATCTTAGAGAAAAAGCTTTCAATTTTTCTCCATTGAGTACAATGTTTGCTGTGGATGTGCCATATATGAGGTATATTCCTTCAACACCCAATCTGTTAAGTATTTTTATGATGAAAGGATGTTATATTTTGTCAAATGCTTTTTTTGCATCTATTGAAATGATCATGTGATTTTTATATTTCATTCTACAGTTGTGTGTTACTTAATGATGGGGATACATTCTGAGAAATGTGTTCTTAGGCAATGGTGTCATTGTGCAAACATAGAGTGTGCTTACACAAACCTAGATGGTATAGCCTATTACTATAGCTACACTTTTATATGACTGGCACAACAGTAGGTTTGTTTACACCAGCATCACTAAAAACATGTGAGTAATGTGTTATGCTACAACATTATTATGGCTACAACATCACTAAGAAATAGAAATTTTTCAGCTTCATTATAATTTTATGGGACTACTGTTGTATATACAGTCCATAATTGACTAAAACATTGTTATGCAGCACATGACTGATTAATGTAATGTATTACATTTGTTGCTTTGTGTATGTTGAGCCATCTTTGCATCCCAGGCATAAATCCCACTTGGTCATGGCATATATTCATGTTAATTTTCCTGAATTCAAATTGCTAATATTCTTCTGAGAGTTTTTTCATCTATATTCATCTAGGATATTGGTCTACAGATTTCTTTTCTTGTGATATCTTTATCTGGTTTTGGTATCAAGGTAAGGTTGGCCTCATAGAATGAGTTTGAAATAGCCAAAGCAATCCTGAGAAAGCAGGAAAAGCCAGAGTTTTTACAATTTCTGATTTCAAATTATGTTACAAAGTTCTAGTAATTAAACGTATGATACTGGCATAAAAATAGGCACACAAAACAAAGTAACAGAATAGAAAGCCAAGAATCAACCCCCCACATATATGGTCAACTAGTATTTGACAAGGGAATCAAGAACACCCAATGGGGAAGGGATAGTTCTTTTAATAAATGGTGTTGGGATGACTGGATAAACACGTGCAGACCAGTGGCATTGGACCCCTATCTTATACCACTTACAAATAGTAACACAAATTAGATCAAATACTTAACATAAAACTTGATAATATAACACTAATAGAAGAAAATGTAGGGAAGTTCCACTTTGGTCTTGGCAATATTTTTATGGCTATGACACCAAAGTGCAAACAACAAAAGCAAAAATCAACAAACGATATTCTGTTTAACTTAAAAATCTTCTTAACAGAAAAAGAAACAATTGACAAAATAAAAAGGCAACCTACAGAATAGGAGAAAAATTTCACAAACCATGTATTGGATAAGGGGTTAACACAAAATATATACAGAACACATACAATTAAATAATAAAAAAATTAAAAATGGGCAGAAAAACTAAATAGACACTTTATAGAAGACATCCAAATAGGAAAGAGTTACATGAAAAGATTCTCAAAATCACTGATCATCACAGAAATACAAGTAAAAACCACATAAGATATCATGTCACACCTGTTAGAATGGCTATCATCAAGAAGACAAGAGATAACAAATGTCAGTTAAGATGTGGAGAAAAGAGAACAACTGTGCACAATTGGTGGGAATGCAAATTGGTTCAACCAATATAGAAAAACAATATGGAGGATCATCATAAAATTAAAAATAGATCTTTTATGATCCATAAATTCCACTTCTGAGTATATACCTAAAGGATATATATATATGGATATAAAATGGATGCTATATATTATATATATATACTGGAATTTTAGCCTTGAGAAAAAAGGACATCCTGTCCTTTGTGACAACATGGATGGAACTTAAAGATATTATACTAAGTGAGATGTTAGGCAGAAAAAGACAAATACTGTATTGTATCACTTATATGTAGAATCTAAAAAAGCCAAAATTGTTAAAACAGAGAGCAAAATGGTGCTTACCAGGAGATGAGGGTGAGGGCATAGGACAGATGTTTAGAGGTACAAACTTACAATGAGTATAAATGAGCCCTAGGAATCTAATGTACAGTATGGTGAACATAGTCAATAATATTGTATTATAACCATCAAACTTGCTAAGAGACTAGAACGTAACTTTTCTAACCACCAAAAGGAAACTATAATATAAACAGGTGCCAAATTATTGCTGCAATGGCAATCATATTACTATATATAAATGTATCAAGTTAACGTGTTGTACACCTTAAATTTACATGATATTATATGTCAATGGTATTTCAATTTAAAAAAACAAAAAAATTTGAAAAGGACAAAGATTCTCACTCTTACCACTTCTTTTCAGCATAGTCCTGGAAGTCCTACACAGAGCAATTAGGCAAAAAAGAAATAAAGACATTCAAATCAGAAAAGAAGTAAAATTATTACTGTTTGCACATGACATGAGAGTTATGTAGTAAACCTTAAAGAATCAACAAAAACCTGTTAGAATACATGAATTTAGTAAAGTTGCAAGATAAAAATCAATATACGAAAATTACTTGCATTTCTATAAACTATAAATGAACTATCTGAAAAAGAAGTTAACCACCTCACTTACAATAGCATTAAAAAGATTAAAATAGGAATGAATTTAATAAGATAAAATACTTTTCATACTTCAAACTATAAAGTATTGATGAAAGAAATTCAAGGAGACACAAAGTAATGGATAGACATCTCATGTTTTTGGATTGGGAAAATTAATATTGTTAAAATATCCATACTACCCAATGTGATCGTTAGATTCAATGCTATCCCTATCAAAATCCCAATTGTCTTTTTTGCAGAAATCGAAAAAAAATCCTAAAATTCCATATGGAACTATGAAAGACCCAAAATAGCCAAAGCAATCCTCAGAAAGAAGAACAAAACTGAAGGCATCACATTTCCGAATAACAAATGTTATTACAAAGCTACTGCAATTACAACAGTATGGTACTGGCATAATGACAGACATACAAAATGAATGGAACAGAATAGAAAGCCCAGGAATAAACTAATGCATATACAGTCAACTAATCTTTTACAAGTAAGCCCAGGATACACAATGTGGAAAGGGTTGTGTCTTTGACAAATGGTATTTTGGAAAGGTGGACATCTGTAGGCAAAACAAAATGTGAATTGGACCCCTACCTTACATGACAACCAAAATCAATTCAAAATGTATTCAAGACTTAAACAAAAGACCTAAAAATCTTAGAAGGAAACGTAGGGGTAAACCTCTTGACATAAGACTTGGCAATAATTTCTTGGATATGAGATCAAAAGCACAGACAAGAAATCAAACGTAGACAAGTGGGACTACATCAAACTAAAAACCTTACGTACTACAAAGAAAGTAATCAACAGAGTGAAAAGAAAATCTATGCAGGGAGAAAATATTTGCAAACTATATATTTGATGAGTTTAATATTCAAAATATATCTGAACTCCTACAACTTAATTGTAAAAGAACAAATAATCTGATTTAAAAATGGGGAAAGGCTTTGAATAGATGTTTCTGCAGAGAAGACATAAAAATTTTCAACAGATATATTAAAAGTGCTCAATCCCAATAATCATTAAGAAAATGCCAATCAAAACCATAGTGAAATACCCCTTCACATCTATTAAAATGGTTATTATCTTAAAAAAGAAGTATTGTAAAAGATATGGAGGAGCTGGAACACTTGTACACTGTTAGTAGAAAGGTAAAATGGTTCAATCACTATGGAAAGCAGTATGGAAGTTCCTCAAAATTTAAAAACGGCGTTGTTATATGATATAGCATTTCTACTTCTAGGTAATTTTCCAGAAGAATTGAAATCAGGACTTTGAAGAGATATATGCCTTCTCATGCTCATTGCTGCATCATTTGCTATAGCTAAGATTTAGAAACAACCAAGATGTCCATTACAAATGAATGGATAAGAAAACATACGCATATGATGAATGAATATTATTCAGTCATGAAAAGTAAAGTGTGTTATATGTGGTGATATGAACATGGAGAACATTATGCTAAGTGAAATAAGCCAGCCATAGAAGGACAAATATCACATGATTCCACTTATATCAGCTATCCAAAAATAGCCAAACTCACAGAAGCAGAAAGTAAGAGAGCAGTTGCCAGGGGCTCAAGAGAGGGGGAAATGGGGAGTTGCCATTCAGTGGGTATAAAGTTACAGTTATACAAGATAAAGAAGTTCCAGGGATACGCTGTTCAGCATTGTGTCTTTAGGTAAGAATACTGTACTGTACACAAAATTCTAACGGAGTAGATCTCATGTTATCTCTTCTTATCACAATTAAAAAAAAAAAAACTAGGGTTGTTAGAAATGACTTGACACATGTGCCTTCACAGGTTGTATAAAATGTAGCACAGAGTACTGAACATATTTTTTTTCTGAAGTACCAGCATGCTGATTCATTCAAAGTTGTGTCAGAAAAAAAATTTACACTGTTCTTTAGAGAGTACATAACATGTTCTGAACACTGTTTCACTTTAATAACTGATTGTACTGATTAATTCAGGCTTCTTTCACTGCTTTAAGCTTATTTTATACCTGAGGCTTTACATACTTTATGACTTGCAACCCAGATTGCTGAGCACAATATTTAACTAAATTCACACTGCATTGTTTCATTCACTCAACTAGCACTGTAAGAACCAACTTTTACACATGTGCCTTAGGAGGAATAACATGATGAGTTTGCAAAGCAGAGTGTTTTGGTGAAATAGCACTATAATGTTTAATTCACTATTAGAATCACCTTTTACATGTGCCTCTACAGGGTGTATAATATACAGCCCAGATTACTGAACACTGTGTGCCGCTTTAATAGAAATATTCTGATTTGTTCAACTTGTTAGAATCATTTTCTATACATGTGTTTTATAGAATATATTTACAGAATGTATTACATTCAGGACAGTGTTGAGCAATGTATATATATATATATATATATATACACACACATATGTATTCATATATATATGAATGAATATGAGTCTATCTATATATAATAGATTTTATATTATAAATAATATTTATATATATTCACTCATATTCATTCATCGCTAGCACTGTTAGAAACAAGTAGTCCTTAAATGACTTTATGGAGTGTATAACATGAGGCAAAGAGGGTTGAACACACTGTTTAGCTGAAATGGCTGGATACTGAATTCAGTGATGATGATAACGCTGTTAGAATTTACTTTTACACATATACCCTACACTGTGGCTAACACACAGACTGATTGCTGAAAAACAGTTTCACTGAAATGGCATTATAGTGAGCCAATCAGGCAGCTAGCAGTTTCAGAAAATATATTTTACATGTGCTATTACATAGTGTACAATATACAAATCAGAACACTTACAAACTGTTTAACTGTAGTAGCAATATCTCAATTTATTCCAACAAATAGCATTGTAAGGAAGACAATTTACTCAAGTTACTTTCAAAGTATATAATATGCAGCCCAGAGGTTTGAAAACAATTTTTTCACAGAAATTGTACTATATTGATTTATAAAAACAGCTAGCACTTTAGAAACATTTTTTACAAACCTGAATTTTAAAAGTGTATAACGTGGTACACAGTTGTGAACATATTGTTTCACGGAAACAACACAGCACTAATTAATTTACACCAGAAGCATGGTAAAAAGAAAAACAAGTAACCGTTACACATGTGACTTTACAGAGTGTATACCATGAAGCATAAATATATGAAAACAGAAATTCGCTGAAATAGCACTATATTGATTTACTCACAGAGCTAGCACCATTAAAAAAACCTTTTGTAAGTATGCCTTTATATCATGCAAAAAAGGGTGATGGAAACAGTGTTTCAGTGAAATAAAATGATAGAGATTCATACACAGATATATTACTGCTATAATCTCCTTTCCTAACTTTCATTTACAGAATGTATGTTATGCCACACACATTGATGAACAATTTAAAAAGTTAGATATAACTTTCACATATGTGGACTATATTTTTTGCTCCTTTCATAGAGTGCTGAATATGATGTTTCACTGAGATAGTACTCTACCAAATCATTTATGAAACTAGCACCTTGGAAAAGTCTTTTACGACTTCATCTTTACAGAGTGTATAACACAGAGAACAGGTAACATGATACAGAATATAACTTACACATGTGACATTACCAAGTCTGTAACATGCACCACAGAATGCTGAACAGTGTTTCACAGGTGTAACAGTATAATGATTCATCTTCACATATAGCAATGTAGAAATTCCTTTTACACATATCTCTTTGCAGAGAGTATAATAAAGGACACGGATTCCCAAAAAATTGTTTCACTGAAATAGCATCATATTGATTTATTTGTGTAGATGGTATTTTTAGAAACAACCTTTAAACTGTGACTTTATAGTGAGTATAACTTTCCACACAGTGCCGAACAAAATATTTAATTTACATAGGACTATATTGATTTACTCTCATAGCTAGTAATGTTCAAACACATTTTATTTTATTCTTTTAAGGTATGCTTTTTGGTGAGGAAGACTGGCCCTGAGCTAACATGTGTCGCCAATCTTCCTCTTCCCCCCCCAAAGCCTCACTACATAGCTGTATATCCTAGTTGTAAGTCATTCTACTCATTCTAGTTCTTCTTTGTGGGATACTGCCACAGCATGGCTTGATGAGTGGTGTGTAGGTCTATGCACTGGATCTGAACCAGCTAACCCCAGGCTGCCAAATCAGAGCATACAAACTTAACCACTTGGCCACAGGGCCAGCCCCCACATTTTATTTCTATTTATTTTTTCCAGTTTATTAAGATATAATTGGCATATAACATTGTATAAGTTAAGGTGTACAGCCTAATGATTATATATATATGTATTATTACCACACTATAAACTTCAATTATCCATTATGCAACAAAAAAATTGCAAGGCATGCAAAGAAATAGGAAAGTATGGCTCATTCAAAGGGGAAAAAAACTAGAGCAACAGAAACTGTCCCTGATAGATACCAGATGTCAGATTTACTTGACAAAGACACTAAAATAACTGTCAAAATTACTCACAGAACTATATAAAGACCTGAAGAAAGCAAAGAAGATAATTATTAACACAATGGAAATATCAGTGAAATGATAGAAAACATAAAATGAAACAAAATGGAAACTCTGAGGACAAAAGTACAAACACTTAAATGGAATTTCACTAGAGGGATTCAAAAGCAGATTTCAGTATGCAGGAGAAATAGAAAATGTAAAGATTAGAGAACTGAAATTATTAAGCCTGAGGAATATGAAGAAAGAAATATTGAACAAAATTAAACACAGGTTCTGGTTCCATCATGGTGACATGAGAGGACCCTGAACTCACCTCCTCCCATGGACACACTGAATCTACAGGTGTATACAGAACAATGAGTTATGAAAGAAACCCAAATACAAGCTGTGACTCCTACACATTGGTCAAACCAAAAAAACTCCACATCAAAATGGATAGAGAGGCTGAGGCACAATCTTTCCATAAATCCCATCCCCAGTGCAGTGGCACAAAATTGAAAGGGAATTCACAACAGCCAGCTTCTCTCTGAGTATCCGAGGATTAGAACCCCACATCTATCACCCCAACTTTTAAGTCTTGCACCTGAGAGATGGAACCCCACAACAGCTAGCTCTGAAAGCCAATAGGGCAGACATCCATGAGACCCACAAGTCTATAACAAATGAAGAAATAGTTCTTAAGGCTTGCACAGACTTTCTGTGGCAACTTCCCCAAGGCACACAGCAGAGGGAGCTGAATGAAATGCACCAAGTCTTTCTGTCAAAGAGGTTTTATGCTTCACGCTTTTAAAATCTTCAACATGAGGGGAAGGCGTCTAATTTAAAACACTTCTAGGGACCTACAGAAATACTCTCCAAGAACCAGGGAGGCCAGTGTGTTTCATCTTTATGCTCTCCCCCTGCCTTGTTCCAGGTCCATGATAATTCTCAGAAAGAAGCTTGTGCATATGTCTAAGGACCCAATTTTTGCAACTACTGGCCAGGAAATGGCCCTTCATAGCCTGGCTATCATATCCAGCGGGGCTTATATTTGTGGATCCCATAGGACTGTTTCAAACATAGAAAGAATTCTTACCCAGCTAGTTCCCAGGGGTAAGGAGCAGAGGCAGCCAACTGAAACACACTCAGTCTTTGTGTGATATAGACCTATTTGCTTATCTTAAAGCTTTGGCAGGAGGAACAATTTCTAATTTAAGACATGTCAGTAAGCCTAATGCAATAGGCCTTCTGACAGGATTTGGCACCTACTCAACTACTGGGAGCTATTAAAAGATAATAGACTGCTTGGATAAGCACAAAGACTTGAGAGGAAACCAAGAGCTGAGGCAGGTTTGAATGCAAGGTTCATCTCCTATAAGAAGCCACTCCTTCAAGACTAGGAGAGGTAGTTGTTTCATCTACTGTATAGAAATCAACAGAGTCAAGCAAAATGAGAAAATAGAGGAATATGTTCAAACAAAAGAGTGAGATAAAACCTCAGAAAAAACCTTAGTGAAGCAGAGATAAGTAATCTGGTAAAGCCTTCAAAGTAATCGTCATAAGATCCTCACCAAACTGGTGAGAAGAATAGATGAACACAGTGGGAACTTAAACAAAGACGTGGGAGATATAATAAAGTACCAAATAGAAGTCACAGAGGTGAAGAATACAATATCTGAACTGAAAAATACACTAGAAATTTTCAACAACACACTAGATGAAGCAGAAGACAAGATGTGTTGACTCAAAGACAAGGCAGTGACACTTACCCAATCATTGCAGCAAAAAGAAGAAAAGAATTTTTAAAAAGTGAAGGGACTTATGGGGCAACATCAAACAAACCAACATTTGCATCATAGGTTTCCAAGAAATAGAAGAGAGAATGGAACAGAAATCCTATTTGAAGCAATAATAGCTAAAAACTTCCCTAACCAGGGGAAGGAAACAGACATCCAGATGCAGGAATCTCAGAGTTCCAAATAAAAGGAATCCAAAGAGACACACACCAAGATACAATATAAATAAAATGTCAAAAGTTAAAGACAGGGAGAAAATATTAAAAGCACCAAAAAAGAAACATCTTGCTACATACAAGGGAATCCCATAAGACTATGAGCAGACTTTTGCAGAAACTTTGCAGGGCAGAAAGGAGTGGCACAATATATTAAAAGTGCTGAAAGAAAATACCTCCAACTAAGAATACTCTATCTGGCAAAGTTAGCATTCAGAAGTGAATAAGAGATTTTGTTTTCCAGACAGGCAAATGCTAAAGGAGTTCATCACCACTAAACCAATCTTACAAGAAATGTTAAAGGTGTTTCTTCAAGTTGAATAAAAAGAGCACTAATTAGAAGCATAAACACATATGAAAGAATAAATTTCATGGAAAGGTAAATATATGGTAAAGCTAGTGAATTTTATTACTTATAAAGCTAATATGAAGGTTAAAAGACAAATGTAGTAAAAATAACTATGATTACAACAATTAGTTAAGGGATACAAAAGATGAAACAATGCAAAATATGACACGAACAACACAAAATGAGGGGAGAGTGAGTAATGTTGAATTTACAATGAGATCAAACTTTAGTTGTTATCAACTTAAAATAGACTATTATAGATATAAGCTGTTAGATGTAAACCTTAAGGCAACCACAAAGCAAAATCCTATAGTAAATATACAAAAGATAAAGAGAAATAAATATAAGCATACCACTAAAGAAAGTCATTAAACCACAAAGGAAGAAAGTAAGAGAAGAAGAAAGGAACAGAGAGGAACTACCAAAACAGCCAGAAAACATGTAACAAAATGACAATATGCACATATTTATCAATAATTACTTTAAATGTAAATAAACCAGGTACTCCAATTAAAAGACAGAGTCGTTGAGGGACATAAAAAGAAGACCCATCTATATGTTGCTCTCCAGAGACTCATGTCAGATGTAAGCATACACACAGACTGAAAGTAAAGGGATGGAAAAAGATATTCTATGCAAATGGAAACCAAAAGAAAGCTGGAGTAGCTATACTTATATCCAACAAAATAGACTTTAAAACAAAGACTATAATAAGAGAGGAAGGGCATTATTTGATGATGAAGGAGTCAATCAAACAAAAGGATATAACATTGATAAATATTTGTGCACTCAACACCGGATCACCTAAACATATAAAGGAAATATTAACAGACATAAAGTAGAAATAGACAGCAATACAATAACAGTAAGACATTTTTCATTTGTTTTTTTTTTTTTTTGAGGAAGCTTAGCCTTGAGCTAACTACTGCCAGTCCTCCTCTTTTTGCTGAGGAAGCCTGTCCCTGAGCTAACATCCATGCCCATCTTCCTCTACTTTATATGTGGGATGCCTATCACAGCATGGCATGCCAAGGGGTGCCATGTCTGCACCCAGGATCCAAACCAGCAAACCCCAGTCTGCTGAGAAGCGGAACCTGCGAACTTAACCAATGTGCCACTGGGCTGGCCCCACAGTAAGATGCTTTAATATCCCACTTTCACTAATGGATAGATCATCCAGGCAGAAATCAATAAGGAAACACTGACCTTAAACAACACTTTAGTCCAGATCAATTTAACAGACATTTATAGATCATTCAATCCAAAGCAACAGAATACACATTATTCTCAAGTGAACAAGAAACATTCTCCAGGATAGATTATATACTAGGCCAAAAAACAAGTCTTAAATCGAAGGAAGATTAAAATAATATCAGAGATGGTTTCTGACCATAATAGTATAAATATAGAAATCACTTACAAGAAGAAAACTAAAAAATTCAGATATACATGGAGATTAAACATACTTCTGAACAACAAATGGCCCGAAAAAGAACAATAAAAAATCACCTTGGGACAACAAAGAAACAACCCACCAATTGGGAGAAAATATTTGCAAATCATACATCTGACAAGGGGTTAATCTTCATAATATACAAAGAACTCACACAAATCAACAATAAAAAAGCAAACAAACTGATCAAAAAGTAGGCAGAGGAGATGAACAGACATTTTTCCAAAGAAGAGATACAGATGGTCAATAAACATATGAAAAGATGTTCAACATCACTAATCATCAGGGAAATGCATATTAAAAATTACGCTAAGATACCCCCTTACACCTGTTAAAATGGCTATAATCACTAAGACTAAAAGTAAATGTTGGTGAGGGTGTGGAGAGAAGGAAACGCTCATACACTGCTGGTAGGAATGCAAACTGGTGCAACCACAATGAAAAACAGTATGGAGCGTCCTCAAAAAACTAAAATAGACCTACCATATGACCCAGATATCCCACTACTGGGTATCTACCCAAACAATTTGAAATCAACAATCCAAAGTAACACATGCAACATTATGTTCTTTGCAGCACTATTCACAACAGCCAGGACATGGAAGCAACCCAAGTGCCCATCGACTGATGACTGGATAAAGAAGATGTGGTATATATATATATATATATATATATATACACACAATGGAATACTACTCAATCAGGAAAAATGACAAATTCATCCCATTTGCAATAACATGGAAGGACCTGGGGGAATTATGCTAAGCGAAATAAGCCAGTCTGAGAAAGACAAACACCAGATGATTTCACTCATATGTGAAATATAAACAAGTACTGGGACAAAGAAAACAGTTCAGTGGTTACCAGGGGAAGAGGGGTAGGGAGGGCACTGGGGGTGAAGGGAAGTACTTACGTCGTGACAGTCAAGAAATAATGTACAACTGAAATCTCACATTGATGTAAACTATTATGAATTCAACAAAAAAGAAAGAGAAAAAAATTACCTTGAGACAAATGAAAATGGAAACACAATATACCAAAGCTTATGGGCTGCAGCAAAAAGAGTTTTAAGGGGAAAGTTCATAGCAATAAATGCCTCCTTCAAGAAACAAGAAAAAACTCAAGCAACATAACTTGACGCTTCAAGGAAGTATGAGAATAAAAATGAAAAAGCCCAGAGTTAGTAGAAGGAAGAAAATCACAAAGATCAGAGTGAAAATAAATAAAATAGAGACTAAAACGACAATGGAAAGATCAATGAAAGTAACAGTTGGTTCTTTAAAAAGATAAACGAAATTGACAGACCTTTAGCTAGACTAACCAAGAAAAAAGAGAACTCAAATAAATAAAATCAGGAATGAAAGAGGAGATGCTACAACTGGCCACATAAATACAAAGTTTCATAAGAGACTACTATGAATAAGTATACATCAAAAATTTGACAACCTTAGAAGAAATGGATAAATTCCTAGAAACATACACCTTACCAAGACCAAATCATAATGAAATAGAAAATCTGAACAGACTGATTATGGGTAATGAGATTGAATCAGTAATTAAAACCTCCAAACAAAATCTAGGACCAGATGGTTTCACTGGTGAATTCTACCAAACATTTAAGGAAGAATTAATACCAATCGTTCTCGAACTCTTTCAAAAATTGAAGAGGAAGAAACACTTTCAAATTCATTTTACAAAGCTAGCATTACTGTGATACCAAAAACAGAGAAGACACCACAAGAAAAGAAAATTACAGGCCAATATTTCTGATGAGCTTAGAAGGAAAATCCTCAACAAAATATTAGCAAACCAAATTCAACAAAACATTAAAAGGATCGTACACCATGATGAAGTTGGGTTTAGTCCAGGGATGTAAGGATGGTTCAAAATCAGCAAACCAGTCAATGTGATATACCATCCTAACAAAATGAAAGATAAAAGTTATATGATCACCTCAATAGATGCTGAGAAGGAATTTGACAAAATTCAACAACCATTTATGATAAAAACTCTCCACAAAGTGAGTATAGCTGGAAATAACATCAATGTAAAAATCATATATGATAAGCTCACAGCTAAAATAATACTCAATGCAGAAAAATTGAAAGCTTTTCCTCTAAGATCAGGAACAAAGCAAGTGTGCCTATTCTCACCACTTTTATTCAACATAGTACTGGAAGTCCTAACCAGAGTAATTGGGCAAGAAAAATAAGCAAATGGCATCCAAATCAGAAAGAGAAAAGTAAAATTGTCACTATTTCCAAATGACATGATGTTATATATGGAAAACCCTGAAGACTCCCCGAAAAAGCTGTTATAACTAATAATTAAGTAAAGTTGCAGGACGCAAATTCAGTATACAGATTTTTATCTCTTGCAATTCTATACACTAATAACAAACTATCAGAAAGAGCAATTTAAAAAATCTCATTTTAAATCTAAAGGAATAAATTAGCTACAAAGGAATTTATCCAAGAAGGTGAAAGACCTGTACACTGAAAGCTATAGATCATGGATGAATGAAATTGAAAAAGACAGAAATAAATGGAAAAATATTATGTGCTCATGGATTGGAAGAATCAATATTGTTAAAAATTCCATACTACTCAAAAAAATATGCAGATGCATTACAATCCCCGTCCAAGTTCCAAGAGCATTTTTCACATATATAGACCAAACAGTCCTAACATTTGTATTAAACCACAAAAGACCCCAACTAACTAAAGCAATCTTGAGAAAGAATTACAAAACGGAAAGCATCATGCTCCCTGATTTCAAAAAATATTGCAAAGATATAGTAATGAAAACAATATGGTATTGCCAAACAAAACAGATATATAGGTCAATGGAATAGAAGAAAGAGGCCAGAAATAAACTCACACCTATATGGTCACTTAATTTATGACAAGGAAGCCAAGAATATACAATGAGAAAATATCACTCTTTTCAACAAATGGTGTGGGGAAAACTGGACAGTCACATGCAAGAGAATGAAACTGGAGCACTATCTTACACCATACACAAAAATTAACTCAAAATGGATCAAAGACTCAAATTTAAGACCTTAGGACTCCTAAAAGAAAAGATAGACAGTAATCTGACTGACACTAGTCTTGGCAATTAGTTTTTTGGTTTGACGCCAAAAGCACAGACAACAAAAGTGAAAAAAAAGAGTGGGACTACGTAAAAGTAAAAACCTTTTGCACAGCAAACAAAACCATCAACAAAATTAAAAGACAACCTATCAAATGGGAGAAATTTTTGCAAGTTGTATCTCTGATAAGGAGTTAATATCCAAATTATATTAAGAAACTCATACAACTCCATAACAAAAATCCAAACAATTTGATTAAAAGATGTGCAGAGGGTCTGTCTGAGTCCAGTATAATTCTAATTCTGTGAAACATTGTCCTTATTACTCTGTGCTTCAGGTTTTAAATAATGTAAAGAACATTTTCACAGGAGTAGTTTTATAGTTTGTATAATATGAGGCAAAATGTGCTGAACACAGTGTTTCATTGAAATAGTAGAATCTGATTCATTTACACAGCTACCACTCTTAGAAATATTTTTTAAAGTGTGCTTTTACAGAATAAAAGGTATTTTAACAGTAGGTATTTCACACAGCTGTCATGGTACACAGTAACACTATGTTTCATGGATCAGTATAGTGCTATATAGTGAAACACTGTGTTCAGAACTCTGTGCTGCATGTTATTTACTCTGAGAAGAAATGTGTAACAATTTTTTTAACAGTGTAGCTGTGTGAATTAATTAGCATGCTCCTTCTTTAGTGAAACACCTTGTTCATACTCTGTGCTGCATTTTATCCAATCTGAGAAGCACATATGTAAAATTATGTCTAAAAGTGCAGATTCTTAAAAGAATAGGAATACTATTTCAGTGACATTTTGTTTATCACTTTGTGCTGCATGTTATACATTTTGTAAGTAAATATACTTAGTTTTCTAACAGTGATATTTGTGTGAATATCCTGTATCATCCCATTTTAGTGAAAAACTGTGTTCAGAACTATATGCTGCATTTTAGCATTTTATACTTTCTGTAAGTGCACAGGTATAGAAGGTGTTGCTGTCAGGGTGAACTGCACGAATATATCAGGAAAGTGTTCTTGTTCAGTGAAACAAGATGTTCAGCATTCTATCTTGCATGATATACATTTCGTAAAGGCACATGTGTAAAAGTTGTTTCTAATGATTATCTGCATTACTAAATCTATGTAATGTCATTTCAATGAAATAATATTTCAGCACTCTCTGTTGCAAGTATACACTCTGTAAATACACAAAAGTAAAAGTTGTTTTTAACAGTGCAATCTCTGTGTATGAATCAGCATCATGCTATTTCAATCTCTGTTGTATGTTATATACTCTTTAGAGATGCATATTTAAAAGTTGTTTCTAAAGTGAAAACTGCATGGGTTAATAAGTGTAGTACTTTTTAAGTAAAATACTCTATTCACCTCTCTGCACATCATGTAACAAACTGTTAAAACACAAGGGTAGAAGGCATTTCAGACAGTGCTGTCTATGTGAATAAATCGGTATACTGCTGGTTTAGTGAAACACTGTGTTCAGCAAATTGTGTTTTTCGTTATATACTCTGCTAAGGCACATTCATAAAAGACTTTTGTTAATGGCAGTGTCTGTGTGTATGAACAAGTATTGAGCTATTTAGTGAACCACTGTTATAACACATTGGGCTGTATCCTTTCACGGTAAAGGTAAATATGTAACTGTGTTTATAACACCAAAAGCTGTGTGAATAAATCAGGATATTGATATTTTAGTTAGACATTGTCAGCACTCTGTATTGCCTGTTATATATTCTGTAAAGTACTTGTATAAAAGTTTTGTCTGACCATGCTATCTATGTAAATAAATCTCTATAGTACTATCTCAGTGAAATATTGTATTCAGAAATTTGTGCTGCATTGTTATAAAGTCTGTAAAAGCATATATCTAAAAGTTGTTTCTAACCATGGGCAACTGTGTGACTTAATCAGGAGTGTGCTCTAACAATGTAAAATTATTCAGCATTTTATGCAGCATGCTATACATTCTGTAAAAGTACACTTTAAAAAATATTTCTAAGAGTGGTAGCTGTGTAAATGAATCAGATTCTACTATTTCAATGAAACACTGTGTTCAGCACTTTTTGCCTCATATTATGCAAACTATAAAGCTACCCATGTGAAACTGTTCTTTATAACAGTGCTAGTTGTATGAATGCAAGAGAGTAGTCCAAATTCAGTGAAACAGTGTGGTCATTACTCTGAGCTTCAGTTATAAACTTTGTAACTGCTCACGAATAAAAGATGTTTCTAAGAAGGCTAGAAACCTATACACATCACAATAGCGTTAGTTTAGTCAAGAAGTGCTCAGCAATCTGTATTTCATGTGATATATTCTGTAAGGGAACACATGTAAAAGTTGATATAAGAGTGTTACTTATGTGAATGAATCAGTATATTGGGAATTTAGTGAATCACTCTTCTTAGCACTCTGTCCTGCCAGTTCTACATTTTGTATAGGCTTCTGTGCAATAGGTATTTCTAACAGTGCTAGTAGCCTGAATAAATCATTATAGTGCTATTTCAGTAAAACACTGCATTCAACAGCCTCTGCTTCATGTTATTCACTGTGTAAGGATGTGTAACAAACTTTTGTAACAGTATTTTTGTGAATTAATCATTATATCATTTTACTGAAACAGTGTTCAGCACTCTGTTACATTATTTACTTTTTCAAATCACATACGTAAAAATCATTCATAACAGTTCTAGTTGCTTAAATAAATCAGGATAGTGATATTTTAGTGAATCACTGAGTATTCTGAGTCGCATCTTATATACTCTCTAAATGTATGCATGAAAATGTTGTTGTAGCATTGTTAGTTATGGGAAATACTAGTATTCTGCTGTTTGTGCTATTTGTATGAAACAGTTTTCAGCATTGTGTGCTGCATGTTGCCACACACTTAAAGGTTCATGTATAAAACTTGTTTTCAACAATACTAGCTGTGTGACTGAATCAGTACAGAGTTATTTTGATGAAAGGCTGTGTTGATAACTGTGTGGTACATGTACATGTTCCAAAGGTGCATAGAGAACAGTAATTTCTAACAGTGTTACATGTGTGAATGAATCAGTATAGTAGAATTTCAGTGAAGCACTGTGCTAAGCACTGTGTGTTATATGCTGTATAGTCTATAAAGGTGCATGTGAAATAGTCATTTCTAACAGTACTAGCTATGTGGATGAATTAGGATAGTTCTGTTTTAACTATCTTGTAGTTAATTAAGTTACTCCTCTTGTAACTACTAAATTTAATAGTGAAACTATTATCAGCATGCTTGTTGCATGTTATACATTCTGTAAATGTGCATATACAAAAGCACTAGCTGCATGAAGAATAAAGGTTATATAAATAAAGAAACTATAAATATATATAAATAAAGGTTCTATAATAAAGAAAGTAAAAAAGTTGTTTCTAAAGGACTAGTCTCACTAAACTAGCCTATATTGAGTCAGTATAGGGCTATTTTAGCGGAACACTCTATTCAACATGAGCTTCATGTCATATTTTTTGAAAGGCACACATGTAATAGTGCTGGATGTGTGGATTAACCAGTATGGTGCTATTTCAGAGAAAGTATTCACCACCTGTGCTTCTGCTCTTTTCAGTCCAAACTGGCAGAATTGCTGCTAAGATTATTGATCAGATCTAGAAATCACATGCCTAATCTCTTTAGTAAATGTCCAGCCATACCCTTGGTGTTCCTTCCACAGCTCTTTCTTATTTTTGTCACATCAGAAAAATGAGAATTTTCCAGATTTTAAAGTTCCAACTTCTTTTGGCTTAACAACTTCTTCTTCAATTTCTCTCTCTCTTTTGTCATTCTACTGTAAGCATTAAGGAGAAACCAGGACATGTCTTCATGACTTTGCTTAGAAATCTCCACAGATGTGTATCCAAGTTCATCACTTACAAGTTCTACTTTTCACAAAACACTAGAACACAATTTAGCAAAGTTTATTGTCACTTTATAACAAAGATATATATATATATATATATATATATATATGTAGATAGATAGAAGCTTTCTACTGCTTTCTTCTTTTCTTTCTGAGCTCTTACCACCAATGACTTATATCCATATTTCTACCAAAGTGCTTTTAAGGCAATCTGGATTTTTCCAAAATTCACCTCAAAACTCTTCCAGCCTCCAATCATTACCAAAGACACTTTCACACTTTTAGGTATTTGTTACACTAGTACCCCACATTTGGAATCAAAATCTGTACTAGCTTGCAAGGGCTGTGTAACAAATACCAGCAACTGGGTGGCTTAAACAACATAAGTTTATTTTCTCACAATTATGGAGGATAGAAGTCCTGGATCAAGGTGTCAGCAAGGTTAATTTCTTCTGAGGCCTCTCTCTATGGTTTTTAGATGGCCATCTTCTCCCTGTTTCTTCACAAGGTCTTTCCTCTGTGTGTGTCTGTGTCCTAATCTCCTCTTCTTGTAAGGACACTAATCAGATTGGATTAGGGCCCACCCTAAAGACCTAATTTTAACTTAAATACTCCTCTAAAGACCTATATCCAAATATAGACAGATTTCGATGTACTAGAGAACAGGACTTCAAGGTATGAAATTTCAGGGGGTAGAAATTCAGCCTGTAAAACCCTCTGTAAATTCACACATATTCATAGCATTTATTAAAGTTCTGTTTTCATGTATGACTCAGGATCATGCCTCTTCCATTAAACACTGTGTTCAGCAGCCTGTGAATAATGTTGTATGTCCCAAAAGTGCCTTGTTTAAAGGTGTTTCTGATAGTGCCATCCGGATGAACAAATCAATATATTACCATTTCAGCGATGCATTTATTGAGTACTTTGTACTGCATCTTATACACTCTGTAAAGTCACATGAATAAAAGGAACTTTTGACAATGTTATCCATCTCTATGAATAAATATCTTGCTCTTTCAGCGAAATACTATGTTCAGCATATTGTGCTCCTTGTTATACACTCTGTAAAGACACATATGTAAAGAGATTTATAGGAATTGCTGAAGGATTGCTGAGAATAAAGTGGGATGGGAAGACTGTCGACTCAACTCCTCCTACAGATGCAATGACTTTATAACTACCTATGGAACAATTACCCCTCAGAGAGAACCAGAAACTGGATAAAAAGAACCCACACAACAAGGAACAACACTGACTGAGGTGGAAGAGGCATAAATACCTCTCAGGAGAGGGAAAAAAAATCACATTCTAACCATGGTGCTTCACAGCTAGGAGAAATCTTAAGGTACAAAGCTTTTCCTGGAGGAGCTGGGTATCTGAGCAGGAGAGCTTTGTCACAATAAGCAGCTTTTGAACTCATCACAACTGAGATGAGTGTCATGATATCTGGCTTTGCCAGCTATTAAAAACAATGAGGGGGGCTGGCCGCATGGCCAAGTGGTTAAGTTCACGCACTCCGCTGCAGGCGGCCCAGTGTTTAATCAGTTCAAATTCTGGGTGTGGACATGGCACTGCTCTTTGAGTCATGCTGAGTTGGTGTCCCACATGCCACAACTAGTAGCACCCACAAGGAAGAATATAGAACTATGTACCGGGGGGCTTTGGGGAGAAAAAGGAAAAAAATAAAATCTTTAAGAAAACCCCCAAAAAACCATGAGGAATATCCCTATAAAAGCTAAAAAACATAGGAGAAAGAAATGCCTGCTTTTTCTGGACCCATGCACAAATTCATTCATTCTGGAAACCAACACGAAATTACTAGAAAGAAAGGTGTACCGACCTTTAGTGAAAGAGATTCACTTGGTAGGCTCTGGCCACATCTCAGGGAGGCAGGTGGTGGCTGGAGCCACCTCTCCAGGAACTGAAAAAGAGGCACAAGCCATTACTGGGACCTAGTACAAGTGTCCTGACACAGATGCTGGCAGATGCCATTTGATTTCTTCACCTGGCCTGTTAACACAGGGCTTTTCCCCATGCACCAGAGCACTGATTTAATCCAGCACAACCAGGGCAGGCAGCCTGCCCTAGGAACAAACCCCACCAACCAGCAAGCATGCGGGCAACTTGTGGGCCCAAGTAGGCTGACTATGAGCAACCTTTTGCAGCAGGGCAAGAAGGTCCACCTCTGTCAAGCAGAGTGTCCGCAAGGGGTGGGTCTGGGTTGGAGTGTGTGGGACCTCTGCAGCAGCAGGGCGATTGGGTTCACTTCAGTGGGGCAGGGCATGAACCTGGGGCAAGACTTCATTGATGGGGTGTGTGGGCCTGTTGTCAACTGCAGCAGACTTGTGCTTCTCAACTACATAGGGGACTGCTCCAAATTCCAATGCATGAAACAACTGTGTACTATCATGCCTGGGGCTGGCCCCACCTGGACACACTCCTGAGAGAGCTAACAGCCTTCCAAGCCAGAGGCCTACAGCAATTGTGAACCCCTGAGTCTAGCAACAAGACACAATGGGGGCCTACTCACTTAACAGCAAGACAGCAGCAGGTGTGTGCCATTAGACCTTTAAACTACCTGTGCTTGGGCTCCCTTCCACCCAATAAAGTGACTAAAGAGACTGTACCAGCCCCACACAGTTGAGCCTTACAACCAGGGAGCCGGGGGACTGCCTAGCCTTTGCATGCACTTGCAGTAGGAGCAACCCTTCCACAACAGGAGGGCAAGCATAGCCCACATAGGGGACACTCCTCAAACATTTGGAACTGGTGACGAGAGGGAAGCACATTGCTGGGGCTCATAAGGCTTCTCTTAAAGATGGAGATACATAGCCCATCTACATAATACCTAGATACAAGCACAGAGGCAAAATGAGGAGACAGATGAATATGCTCCCAATAAGGGAATAGGAAAAGAACTAAATGAAACAGACATAAACAATCTACCTGATAAGGAGTACAAACTAATAGTCATAATGATGCTCACTGATCTTGGGAGAAGAATAGATAAACAGTGAGAACTTCAAAAAGAATTGGAAAACAAAAAAGAACCAATCAGAACTGCAGAATACATTAATGGAAATGAAAAATTCACTACAGAGAATCAATAGCAGAGTAGATGACACAGAACGACAGATCAGTGAGCTGGACAAAAGACTAGAGGAAATCACCAAAGCTGAACAGAAAAAGAAAAATAATTGAAAACAATGGGAACACTCTAAGGTAGCTCTGGAACAATATCAAGCATACGAACACCCATATTATAGGTGTTCCAGAGGAGAAGAGAGAGACAAAGGAGCAGAGAATCTATTTGAAGAATTAATAGCTGAAAATTTCCCTAACCCAAGGAAGGAAACAGACATCCAGGTACAGAAATCACAGAGAACACTAAACAAGATGAACCTAAAGAGGTCCACATCAAGAAACATTGTAATTAAAATGTCAAAAATTAAGGAGAAAGAGAGAATCTTAAAAACTGCAAGAGAAAGGCAACACATTACATATAAAAGAAACCTCATAAGGCTATCAGCTGACTTCTCAGCAGATACTGAGATACTTACTGGCTAGAAGGGAGTGGCATGATGTATTTAAAATGCTGAAAGGAAAAAAAAAAAGCCAGGAATACTCTACCTGGCAAAGTTATCACTCAGAATGGAAGGAGAGACAAAGAGTTTTGCAGACAAGCAAAAACTAAGGGAGTTTATCACAAATAAAACAGCTTTGCACGAAATGTTAAAGGGACCTATTTAAGTGGAAGAGAAAAGACCACAAATAGGAGTAAGAAAATTATCAAAAATAAATAAAATCGCAGGTAAAGGCAAATATATAGTAAAGGTAGCAGATTGACCACCTTTTGAAGCGAATAGGAGGAACAAAAGAGAAAAGCATTAAAATTATCTATTTCCATGATAAGGAGTTAATGGATACACACACACACACACACACACACAAAACAGGTTAAATATGACATCAAAACATAAATGTGGGTGAGGGTGAATAAAAGTGTATGACATTTAGCAAGAGGTCAAATTTAAGAGACTATCAACTTAATATAGATTGCTATTTATATAGATTATTATATATGAACCTCATGGTAGTCACAAGACAGAAACCTATAATAAAAACAAAAACTTAAGAGAAAATAACCCAAACATAATACTAAACAAAGTTATCAAACCACAAGGGAAGAGAGCAAGAGAAGAAGAAAGGAACAGAGAAGAACTACTAAAAAACTCAGGAGAAAAGAATTAAAATGGCAAAAGTACATACTTATCAATAGACTAAATACTCCAAACACAAAATATAGAGTGACCAAGTGGATAAAAAAGCAAGACCCATACATATGCTGCATGTAAGAGGCACATTTGAGACCTAAAGAAATTCATAAACTGAAAATGAAAGGATAGAAAAGGACTCCATGGAAATGGCAAAGAAAACTAAGCTGGGGTAGCAATACTTATATCAGACAAAATAGACTTTAAAACACAAACTGTAACAAGACAAAGAAGAGCAGTACATAATGATAAAGGGTACAATCCAACAAGAGGCTATAACACTTGTAAATATCTATTCACCCAACACAGGAGTACCTAAATATATAAAGCAATTATTAACAGACATAAATGGAGAAAGAGATAGTAATGCAATAATAGTAGGAGACTTTAACACTCTACTTATATCAATGTATAGATCATCCAAACAGAAGATCAATAAGGAAACATTGGCCTTGAATGACACATTATACCACACGGACTTATTAGATATATACAGAAAATTCCATTCAAAAACCGCAGAATACACATTCTTCAGACTAGATCACATATTAGGCCACAAAAGAAGTCTCAATAAATTTTAGAATATTGAAATAATACCAAACATGTTTTCTGAACACAACAGTATGAAACTAGAAATCAACTACGGGAAGAAAACTGGAAAAGACACAAATATGTAGATATTAAACAAAATGCTGCTGAAGAACTGTTCAATGAAGAAATCAAAGGAGAAATAAAAAATAGCTGATGACAAATGAAAATGAAGATATGACATGTCAAAATTTATGGGATATAACAAAGGTGGTACTAAGAGGGAAGTTCATAGCAATACAGGCCTACCTCAACAAACAAGAAAAATCTTAAGTAAACTAACAGTGCACTTAAAGTAACTAGAAGAAGAAGAACAAAAAAAAGCCCTAAATAAGTAGAAGGAGGGAAATAATAAAAATCCGAGAATGAATTAATGAAATAGAGACAAAAAAACAGTAGAGAAAAATCAATGAAACTAAGAACCGGCTCTTTGAGAAGATAAAGTTGACAAAACTTTAGCTAAATGCACCAAGAAAAATAGAGAGAAGGCTCAGATAAATAAAATCAAAAATGAAAGAGAAGAAATTATAACTCCTCAGAAATACAAAAGATTGTAAGAGAATACTGCAAAAAAACGTATGACAACAAACTGGGTAATCTAGAATAATGGATAAATTCTTAGAATCATACAACCTTCTAAAACTGAATCAAGACGAAATAGAGAATTTGAATAGACCAATCACCAGTAAGGAGATTGAAACAGTAGCCAAAAACCTCCTCAAAAATGAAAGTCCAGGATCAGACAGCTTCCCTAGTGAATTCTATCAAACATTCAAAGAAGACTTAAAACCTATCCTTCTCAAACTCCTCCAAAAGGTTGAAGAGGAGGGAAAGATTCCTAACTCATTCTAAGAAGCCAACATTACCCTGATACCAAAAACAGGCAAGGACAGCACAAACAACCAAAATTATAGGGAAGTATCACTGAAGAGCACTGATGCAAAATTCCTCAACAAAATGCTAGAAAATCAAATACAACAATGCAATAAAAAGGTCATACACCAAGATCAAGTGGGGTTTATTCTAGGGATGAAAGGATGGTTCAGCATCCACAAATAAATCAACATAATACACCACATTAACAAAATGAAGAATAAAAATCACATGATCATCTCAATAGATGCAGAGAAAGCATTTGACAAAAACAGCATCAATTTATGATAGAAGCTCTGAATAAAATGGGTATAGAAGGAAAGTACCTCAACATGATAAAGGCCTTATATGAAAAACCCACAGCTAATATCACACTCAATGGAGAAAAGCTGAAAGTTATTCCTTTAAGAACTGGGACCAGACAAGGATGTCCACTTTCAGCACTCTTATTTGACATAGTATTGGAAGCCCTCGCCAGAGCAACAAGGCAAGTAAAAGAAATAAAATGGATCCATATTTGAAAAGAGGAGGTAAAACTTTCACTATTTGAAGACAATGTGATGTTATATAATGAAAAGCCCAAAGATTCTACAAAAAAACTATTAGAAATAATAAATGAATACAGTGAAGTTGCAGGATACAAAATCAACATACAGAAATAAGTTGCAATTCTATACACTAACTGCAAAGTAGCTGAAAGAGAAATTAAGAATACAATCCCATTTACAATTGCAACAAAATGAATAAAGAACTTAGGAATAAATTTAACCAAAGAGGTGAAAGATGTGTACTCTGAAAACTATAAAAAAATGTTGAAAGAAATTGAAGACATAAAGAAATGGAAAGATATTCTGTGCTCTTGAATTGGAAGAATTCACATTGTTAAAATGTCCACGTTTCCTAAAGCAATCTACATGTTCAATGAAATCTCTATCAAAGTTCCAATGACTTTTTTCAAAGAAATAAAACAAGCAATCCTAAATTTTACATGGAACAATGAAAGACCCTGAAAAAGCCAAAGGAATCCTGAGGAAAAAGAACAAAGCTTGACGTATCACACTTCTTGAGTTCAAAATATGCTACAAACCTGCAGTAATCAAAACAGCATGGTATTCGCAGAATGACAGACACAGAAATCAATGGAACAGGATCCACAGCCCAGAAATAAACGTACACATCTATGGATAGCTCATTTTCCACAGGAAGCCAAGAACATACAATGGAGACAAGAAAGTCTCTTGAAGAAATGGTGTTGGGAATACTGGACAGTCACGTGCAAAAGAATGAAAGTAGACCATTATCTTACACCATACACACAAATTAACCCAAAATGGAGTAAAGACTTGAAGGTAAGACCTGAAGCCATAAAGCTTCTAGAAGAAAACATAGGCAGGACACTTTTCGATATGGGTCTTAGCAGCATATTTTCAAATACCATGTCTGACCAGACAAGGGAATCAAAAGAAAAACAAATGGACTACATCAAACTAAAAATCTTCTGCACAGCAAAGGAAACCATTAACAAAATGAAAAGACAACCTAATAATGGGAAGAAAACATCTGCAAACCATATATCTGACAAGGGATTAATATCCAAAATATATAAAGAACTCATGCAACTCAACAACAACGAAACAAACAATCCAATTAAAATATGGGCAAAAGATCTGAACAGACATTTTTCCAAATGACCAAGAGGCATATGAAGAGATCCTTAACATCACTAATTATTAGGGAAATGCAACCAAAACTACAATGAGATATCACCTCAAGCCTGTCAGAGTGGCTATAATTAACAAGACAAGAAATGACAAGTGTTGGAGAGGATGTGCAGAAAAGGGAACACTTATACACTCCTGTTGGGATGCAAACTGGTGCAGCCACTATCAAAAACAATATGGAGATTTCTCCAAAAATTAAGAATAGAACTATCATACAATCCAGCTATTCCACTGTTGGGTATTTATCCAAAGAACGTAAAGCACAAGTGTGTAAAGGTATATGCATCTGTATGTTTGTTGCAGCATTGTTCACAATAGCCGAGACTTGGAAACAACCTAAGTGCCCATCAAGGGATGAACGGACAAAGAAGATGTGGTATATATGCACAATGCAATACTACTCATCTATAAATGATAAGGTGAAATTTTGCCCTTTGTGACAATATAGATGGAACTTGAGGGTGTTATGCTAATTGAAATAAGTCACATGGAGGAAGTCAAATACTGTGTGATCTGACTCATAAGTAGAAGATAAAAAACAACAACAACAAACAGACACATAGAAACAGAGATTAGATTGTTGGTTATCAGAGAAGAGAGGAGGGAGGAGGGTGACTGATGTGACAGGCCACATGTGTGCAGTGATCGATGGTAATTAGTCTTTGAGTGGTGAACATGATATAGTCTACACAGAAATTGAAATATAATGATGTAGACCTGAAATTTATATACTGTTAGAAACCCACATTACCACAATAAATGAATAAATAAACAGAAATTTATAATAGTTCTTATATGTCTGAAACTGTATTATTCTGTTTCAGTGAGAGTGCGTTTATCACTCTGTGGTGCATGTTACACACTCTGTAATTGCATATTTGTAAAAGTTGTTTGTAGCACTGCTATTTGTGAGTTTGAATTAATAACGTGCAATTTCAGCGTTCCACACTGTGCTTTATGCTATACACTCTTTGAATGTAGATATGTAAAATTTGTTTGTAACAGTGATAACAGCATACATAAAACTGTATTCCATTATTTATTGAAACACTTTGCTCAGCAATATGCTGCATGTTATATATCTGTAATAGACCTTTTGTAAATGATGTTTATAATACTGTCACTTGTGAGAATGAATCAGGATAGTGCTATTTCAGTAAAACACTGTTTTCACTGCTCTGCACTGCATAGCATATCCTTTAAATTGACTTGTGCAAAAGAGTTTTCTGATAGTGCCATTTTCATGAATGAACTAGTATCATGCTATTTCACAGAAACATTGTGTATATCACTCTGTATATACTATGTAAAGGCATACGTGTAAAGTTGAGTAAAACAGTGCTAATGGTGTGAATGATTAAAAGTCAAACATAAAAGTTATTTCTAATAGTGATAACTGCCTGAATAATCATTACAGAACTATTTCAGTGAAACAGTGGTCAGCTCTCTGTGCTGCATATTGTGTGTTCTGTAAAGACACATGAATTTAAGTGCTAGTTACATGAATGAATTATTATAGAACTATTTTAGTGAAAATCTGTGTTCAGCAATCTGTGCTGTATGCTATACACTTTCCAAAGGCACAAGTGTAAAACTGGTTTCAAAGTGCTATTTTGAGAATGAATTTCAATACTCCTATTAGATGAAATACTCTATTTAGCACTCTGTACTCCATGTTATACACTATATAAGGGTACATACGTAAAAGTTGTTTCTAAAGGTGCTAGCTGCATAAATAAATCAGTATAGTGTTATTTCAGTGAAACACTGTGTTCAGCAATCTGAGATGCCTGATATGCCCTCTGTTACATCAATCTACATGGTTGAAAGGGTTTCACAGAGTGTCCCATTTGTATATGACTCTATCATTGCATTTTAATGAAACACTGTTTATCACTCTGTGTTGCTTGATATACACTCTGTAAAGGCACATGTATAAATATTGTTTTTAAAAGTGCTGGTTTCCTCAATAATTTGTATAGTGCTATACTGGCAAACACTATGCTGACAACAATAAGCTGTATGTTAAAATTGTTCTAAGGCACAAGTTTAAAAATTGTAACAATCCTTGCAGTCTGAATCATCATAGTGCTATTTTCGTGAAACTATATGTTCATCACTCTGTGCTGCATGCTATATTCTCAATACAGGCAAGTGTATAATAAGTGTTTTAAACAGTCTTCATTCGTGAATATATCAGTATACTGCTATTTTAGTGAAACAATTGTTCATCACTCTGAAATATATTTTATACACACTGTAAAGTCTCATATGTAAAGGTCATCTCTCACTGCACTACTTGTAGGAGAGAATAAGCATAGTGCTATTTCTTGAAACAAAGTTTTCAGCTTACTGTGATGCATGTTATACTATACACAGTGCTCTTTTAGTGAAACACTGTGTTCAGAACTCTGTGCTACATGTTATAAACCCCGTAAAGACACGTGAGATTTTTTAACAATGTTATCCATGTGATTGAATTGGTATCATGCTATTTCAATGAAATGTATTATTCAGTCCTCTATGCTTCTTGTTATGCGCATTTATTGACTTATGTAAAACTTGTTTCTAACATTAATGAATCAGTATCCTACAATTTAAGTGGAACAAGTTGCTCACCATTTTGTGTGGCATGTTATAAACTCTGTAAAGATATACGTGTAAAAGTTTTTTCGAAAAGTGCTAGCTGCATGAATGAATCAGTATAGTGCCCTTTCAATCAAATGCTGTTTTCAGTAATCTGTGCTTCATGTTATCACACTATGTAAAGGCACATTTATATGTTTCTTTTAACTGTGATATCTGTGTGAATAAATCATTTTACCTTTCCTTCAGTTAAACATCATTTTCAGCAATATTTGCTGCTTGATATACTTACTGGAAATCTTCAGGTATAAGCCACATGT
Organism: Equus asinus; assembly: GCF_041296235.1. Taxonomy (NCBI): domain Eukaryota; kingdom Metazoa; phylum Chordata; class Mammalia; order Perissodactyla; family Equidae; genus Equus; species Equus asinus. The sequence continues at coordinate 43,058 of NW_027225541.1, forward strand.
ATAAAGGGGTTTCTAACAGTATTATATGAATGTATGGATATCATGCTATTTCAGTGAAATAGTGTATTCAGCATTCTGTGTTATATAATGTAATTGGTATCAAACTATTTCAACAAAACACTATGTCCAGGGTAATGTGTTGCAATGCTATACACTTTGTAAATGTGTTTCTATTCATGAAAGCTCCATGAATAAATTAGCACAGTTATTTTAGCAAAAAATTTTGCTTATAGTTACTTGTTCTTCGTTATACGCTCTGAAGGCACATTTCAGAATCTCTCTTTTGTAGTGCTAACTGTGTGAATAAATAAAGGCACATAGGTAAACATTTTTCCTAACAGTGCTAGCTCCTTTAATGAATCAGTATAGTGCTATAGCAGTGAAGCAATGTAACTGTAATGCATGTTATAGATTTTGTAATGGGACATGTATAAAAGGTGTTCTTTTGCTTTTTTCTTATTTTATTGGGGTCATATTGGCTTACAACACTGTAAATTTCAGGTGTACATGACTATATTTCAGTTTCTGTACAGATTGCATCTTGTTTGTCACCAAGAATCTAGTGTTTAATCCATCACCATACACATGTGCCCCTTTACCCATTTCACCCTTCCCCAACCCCCTTTTCCTCTGGTAACCACGAATCTGTACTCCTTATCCTTGTGCTTGTTTTTTCATCTTACACATAAGAGTGAAATCATATGGTATTTGTCTTTTTTGATCTGAATTATTTTGCTTAGCATAATACCCTCAAGGTCCATATGTGTTGTAGCAAATGGTAAAATTGTGTCTTCTCATGGCTGAGAATATATATATATATATATATATATATATATATATACACATACATATACCACATATTCTTTATCCATTCATTTGTTAATGGGCACTTGGTCTGCTTCCACATCTTGGCTACTGTGAATAATGCTGTGATGGGCATAGGGGTGGATATATCTTTTAGAATTATTGATTTCATGTTCTTTGGATAAATACCAAGAAGCTGGATTATACAGTAGTTCAATTTTTAAGTTTTTGATAAATCTCCGTACTATTTTCCATGGTTTTCATTCCCACCAGCAGTGTATGATGATACGAAGATTCCCATTTCTCCACTTCCTCTTCAAACTCATTGTCTTTCCTGTTAATTATAGTTATTCTAATGGGTATGATGTGATAGCTCATTGTAGTTTTGATTTGCCTCTCCCTAATAGTTAGTGATGTTGAACATCTTGTCATGTGCCTGTTGCCCATCTGTATATCTTCTTTGGGAAAAAGTCTGTTCAAATCTTTCGTTCATATTTTGATTGGGTTGCTTGTTTCTTTTTTTTATTGAGTTGTATGAGTTTATATATTTTGGAAATTAATCCTTTGTCGGATATACAATTTGCAAATATTTTCTCCAAGTTGGCAGGCTTTTTCATTTTTTTGATGGTTTTCATTGCCTTGCAGAAATTTTTTGGTTTTATGTAGTCACATATGTTTATTTTTCCTTTTGTTTCCCTTGCCTGGGTAGACATAATATTCAAAACGATATCACTAAGACTGATGTCAAAGAGTTTACTGCCTGTATTGTCTTCTAGGAGTTTTACAGTTTCAGGTCTTCCATTCAAGTCCTTAGTCCATTTTCAGTTCATTTTTGTGTATGGTGTCAGATAATGATCTACTTTTGTTCTTCACATGACTGTCCAGTTTACTGCCTGTATTTTCTTCTAGGAGTTTTACAGTTTCAGGTCTTACATTCAAGTCTTTAGTCCATTTTCAGTTCATTTTTGTGTATGGTGTCAGATAATGATCTACTTTTGTTCTTCACATGACTGTCCAGTTTTCCAAACACCATTTATTGAAGAGAATTTCCTTTCTCTGTTGTATGTTCTTGGGTTGTTTGTCAAAGATTAGCTGTCCGTAGATGTATGGTTTTATTTCTGGGCTTTCAATTCTGTTCCATGGATCTGTGTGTCTATTTTTCTGCTAGTATCATGCTGCTTTTATTACTACAGCTTTTTAGTATATTTTGAAGTCATAGAGTATGATATCTGCAACTTTGTTCTTTTTTACAAGATTGCTTTAGCTATTTGAGGTCTATTGTGTGTTCCATATAAATTTTAAGATTCTTTATTGTATTTCAATGAAGAATGTCATTGGGTTTCTGACTGAGATTGCACTGAATCTGTAGATTGGATATTTAACTATGTATGCCTTATGGACATTTTAACTATGTAAATACTTCCAATCCATGAGCATGAACTATCTTTACATTCGTACATATCTTCTTCAATTTCTTTCAATAATATCTTACAGTTTTCAGTGTATGTCTTTTACCTCCTTTGTTAAATTTATTCTTAGGTATTTTATTCTTTTTGTTGTAATTGTAAATGGAATTGTATCCTGGATTTCTTCTCCTGCTAGTTCATTATTAGAGTATAGAAATGCCACTGATTTTTGTAAGTTGATTTTGTACCCTGCAACTTTACTGGATTTGTTGATTATTTCTAGTAGACTTTTCATGGATTCTTTAGGGTTATCTATATACATAATCATGTCATCCACAAATAGTGATACTATTCCTTCATCCTTTACAATTTTGCTTCTTTTTTTTTCTTTTTCTTGCTTAATTGCTCTGGCTAACCCTATCAGTACTATACTGAATAAGAGTGACAAGAGTGGACATCCTTCTCTTGTTCCTGTTCTCACAAGAATAGCTTTCAGTTTTTTACCATTAAGTATGATGTTCACTGTGCATTTGCCATGTATGGCTTTCATTATGCTGAGGTACTTTCCTTCTGTACCCATTTGATTGAGGCATTTTATCTTAAATTGTTGTAGGATCCTGTCAAATTCTTTCTCAGCATCTATTGAGATTATCAGGTGATTTTGATTCTTTATTTTGTTAATGTGTTGTATCACATTGATTGATTTGCAGATGTTGAGCCATCCCTGCATCACTGGAATAAATCCCACTTGATTGTGGTATATTATCCTTTTAATGTATTATATTTGATTTGCTAATATTTTGTTGACAAATTTTGCATTTATGTTCATCAGTGATACTGGCTTGGAGTTTCCTTTTTTGTGTTGTTCTTGTCTTGTTTCAGTATTAGGGTAATCTTGGCCTTGTGGAATGAGTTAGGAAGTATCTGTCCTCTTCAATACTTTGGAACAGTTTGAGAAGCATAGGTATTAAATCTCCTTTGAATGTTTGGTAGAATTCACCAGAGAAGCCGTCTGGTCCTGGGCTTTTTTTGAGGGGGAGGTTTTTAGCTATTTTTTCAATTTCTTTTCTTGTGATTGTCCTATGAAGATTCTCTCTTTCTTCTTGGTTCAGTTTTAGGAGGTTGTATGATTCTAAGAATTTATCTATTTCTTCCAGGTTATGCAATTTGTTGACATGTAGCATCTCATAGTACTGTTTTGTAATCCTTTGTATTTCTGTGGTATCTGTTGTAATTTCTCCTGTGTCATTTCTGATTTTATTTATTTGAATCATCTGTCTCTTTTTCTTACTCAGTCTGGCAGTAAATGCAGTGAAACTACAGGACACAAAATCAATATACAAAAATCAGTTGCATTTATATACAGTAAAAACAAACTTACAGAAGAGAAATCAAGAATATAATCCCACTTACAATTGCAACAAAAAGAATAAGATAATTAAGAAGAAATTTAACCAAAGATGTGAAAGATGTAGATGTTGAAAAGAACAAGATATTGAAGAAAAGCTAAAGAAATGGAGAAGTATTCTATTCTGTTGGATTTGAAGAATAAACGTAGTTAAAATGTCCTTATATAAAGCAATCTAAAGATTCAATGCAGTGCCAATCACAATCCCAATGACATTTTTCACAGAAATAGAACAAAGGGACAGAAATGGAATTTCTCATCAAGACGGCAGTGTGAGGAGATATTCAACTTGTCTCCTCCCATGAACACAACCAGGTTATAACACTTTTTGGAAGAATTACCATGGATTGAAAACTGAAAACTGGATAAAAAGAACCCCCATGACAAGGGACAGTCCTAATGAAGGCAGAAGAGGCAGTAATTCTGGCTGGAGAGGACAAAAGCCACCTTTGGGAGCAGTGGAGCTTCTCAGCTGGCCAGGTGGGAGTCACCCTAATGTACGCAGCCCTCCCTGGTGGAGTGCGGTCCCAAGTGGGGGCGACACTGCTATAAGCATCCTTTGGACTCAGCCCAGCTGAGATGGAGGTCTAACTGTCTGGCTTTGCTGGTTATTAACTGCAGCAAGGACACCCCCAGAAAAGCTATTGGTAAAAAGCCAAAAAGACCCAGGTCTTAAAGGGCCCACTCACAAACTGACTCATTGCAACAACCTACAATCACCAGAGAGAAGGCTGACTGTCCTTTGGTGAAAAGAGACTCACCTGGTGGGATCTGGGGGCATCTTGGTGAGAGGAGGGACCTCTCCGGAGACTGAGACATTGGTGGGGGCCATTGTTCTGAGCTGATCCTGGTGTGCTGATACAGATACCAGTGGGGGCCATTGAGGTGCATCCATTGGCCTGTTAGCCCAGGGGTCTGCCACACCCACTAGAGAACAGATTTAATCCAGTTCAGGCAGGCAGGCAACCCACCTTAGGGACTGGCCCCACCTAACAGCAAGCCCTCAGGCTACTTTTCAGCCTGCATTGACTGACTGCCTTGATCTTCCACAGGCAGGCAAGGGTGTCTGCCTCTGTGGGGCAGAGCCTGTGTGAGGACCAGGTGAACTGTGGGGGGAATTTGGGGAGACATGGGGCACTCTGTAGTGTGGCATTGGGCTATGCTCCAGGGGGTTGAGAAGTGTGCATAGACCAGGACTGTGTTGACAGTGTATGTGGTCCTGTGGGGGGTGAGGCTTATCAGTGGCAGAAGACTTGTGCTTCACCAATAGCCATAAAAAGGATCAGCTCCACTTTCCAAAGCATGAAGCAATTGAGTGTCCCCATGCCAAGGGCCAGTAACCAGCTACACTGGGTACCAGCCCAATTAAGAGGACAATTGCAATAAGAGTGTGCTGATAGACTTTGTAGCCAACAGTGCTGAGGCTCCCCAAACTGGATTTACAAACAGCTGGCCAGGAAAGAAAAGATCAGAGTCCCTGGGTACCTGCAGTGGGAGCAACCCTGCCACAGCAGAAGAACACAAGTAGCCCACAAAGGGGTCACTCCCGGTTCTTATGGTTTGGTGATAAGAGGGAACCACCCTGCTGTGCCTCATAAGGCATACATAAGGCCACTTCCCAAGATCAGGAGACATAGCCGACTCACCTAGTACAAAGAAAATAGCACAGAGAAAGAGGCATAATAAGGAGGCAAAGGAATACTTTCCAAGCGATGGAACAGTACAAAACCCCAGAAAAAGGACTAAGTGAAACAGAAACTAGCAACCTACTTGACAAAGAATTCAAACAAAATCTAATGAGGATGGTCACAGATATGCAGAGATGAATGGATGAACACAGTGAGCACATCAGCAAAGAAATGGAAGATATAAAAAAAACAATCAGAAGTGAAAAATACAATACTCAAGAAATTCACTAGAGGGACTCACTTGCAAAGTAGAGGAAGCAGAAGAATGGATCAGCGAGCTAGATGAAAGACGAGGGGAAATCACCCAAGCAGCTTCCCAAAGAGCTGCAAGCAAGACGGTTTGTGGCTTGCCTCCCTTTGAGGGCTGGAGGCAGTGCTTTGTGCCTTCCACCTCTACAGCAATGTTGGACATGTATTAGAGCAGAAGTTCTAATGCAGCCTGATCACGGCTGGAAGGAAACTGTGCTTCAGGCCTTTGTATGAGAGGTTCCCGGTAGGCTGTAAGAGCACTGTGAAAAGTGAGCTCTTTCTCAGCTTCCCAAAGAGCTGCCAGCAAGAGGGTTGGTGGCTTGTCTCCCCTTGAGAGATGGAGGCAGTGCTTTGTGCCCTCCACCTCTAGAGCAATGTAGGACACGGCTGAGAGCAGAAGTTCTAATGCGGCCAGATCTGGGGTGGAAAGCAACTGTGTTTCAGGCCTCTGTATGAGAGGTTCCCGGTAGGCTGTAAGAGCACTGTGGAGAGCGAGTGGTTTCTCAGCTGCCCAAAGAGCTGCAAGCAAGACGGTTTGTGGCTTGTCTCCCTTTGGGGCACGGAGGCAGTGCTTTGTGCCTTCCACCTCTAGAGCAATGTAGGACACGGCTGAGAGCAAAGGGGCCTTTCTGACATAGGTGCTTTCGGACACACTCTCTATCACTGCACAAGGGCGGGTGGTTAGAAGCCTTTTGTGTCTCTCCTCCTAAGCATGTGGAAGCACAATGATTCCGTCCTCCACCCAGTTGCTTAAGGGGAAGATGTGGACATTCGGTCTGAGCGGTGCTGGAAGGACGGAACTGTGGCAGAAGCAGAAGTTCTAAAGCGTCCAGATCAAGGCTGGAAAGAAACTGCATTTCACATTCCTTTGTATGAGAGGTTCCCGGTAGGCTGTAAGAGCACTCTGGAAAGCAAGTTCTTCCTCAGCTTCCCAAGAGCTGGAAGCAAGACGGTGTGTGGCTTGTCTCCCCTTGATGGATGGAGGCAGTGCTTTGTGCCTTCCCGCTCTAGAGCAATGTAGGAAACGGCTGAGAGCAGAAGTTCTAATGCGGCGAGATCAGGGCTGGAAAGAAACTGCATTTCACAGGCATTTGTATGAGAGGTTCCCAGTAGGCTGTAAGAGAACAGTGGAGAGCGAGTTGTTTCTCAGCTTCCCAAAGAGCTGCAAGCAAGACGTTTTGTGGCTTGTCTCCCTTTGAGGGCTGGAGGCAGTGCTTTGTGCCTTCCACCTCTAGAGCAATGTAGGCCAAGACTGAGAGCAAAGGGGACTTCCTGAATTAGATGCTTTCTGACAAGGTCTCCACCAGTGCCCAAGGGCTCTTGGTTAAAAGCCTCTTGTCTCTCTCCTCCCAAGCAATTGGAAGCACAATCATTTGGGCCTTGGCCCCGGTGCTTGAGGGGAAGATGTAGGCATTTATTGTGAGCAGGGTTGGCAAGATGGAAATCTGGCAGAAGCAGAAGTTCTAAAGCGACGAGATCAGGGCTGGAAAGAAATGGCGTTTCAAGTGTCTTTCTAGGAGAGGTTCCTGGTACACTGTAAGAGCACTGTGGAAAGGGAGTTCTTTCTGAGCTTCCTAAAGAGCTGGAAGCAAGACGGTTTGTGGCTTGTCTCCACTTGAGGGATAGAGGCAGTGCTTTGTGACTTCCACCTCTAGAGCAATGTAGGCCAAGACTGAGAGCAAAGGGTGGTTCCTGAATCAGGTTCTTTCCGACAAGCTCTCCACCAGTGCCCAAGGGCTCTTGGTGAAAAGCCTATTGTCTCTGTACTCCTAAGCATGTGGAAGCACAATCATTCGGGCCTTGGCCCCATTGCTTGAGGGGAAGATGTAGGCATTTGTTGTGAGCAGGGTTGGCAAGATGGACATCTGGCAGAAGCAGAAGTTCTAAAGCGGCGAGATTAGGCCGGGAAAGAAACGGTGTTTAAGCCGCCTTTGTAGGTGAGGTTCCCGGTACGCTGTAAGAGCACTGTGGAAAGCGAGTTCTTTCTCAGCTTCCTAAAGAGCTGGAAGCGAGATGGTTAGTGGCTTGCCTCCCCTTGAGGGATGGGGGCAGTGCTTGGTGCCTTCCTCCTCTAGACCAATGTAGTGCACAGTGAGAGCTAAGGGGCCTTTCTTCCATAGGTGCTTTCTGACACTCTCTCCACCAGTGCACAAGGGCGGGTCATTAAAAGGCTCTTATCTCTCTCCTCCTAAGCATGTGGAAGCCCTATCACTTTGGCCTCAGCCCCATTGCTTAAGGGGAAGCCGTAGGCATTTGGTCTGAGGAGGGTTGGCAAGATGGAAATGTGGCAGAAGCAGAAGTTCTAAAACGGCGATATCAGGGCTGGGAAGAAATGGCCTTTCAGCTGCCTTTGTAGCAGAGGTTCCTGGTACGCTATAAGAGCACTGTGGAAAGCGAGTTCTTTCTGAGCTTCCTAAAGTGCTGGAACCAAGAGGGTTTGGGGCTTGTTTCCCCTTGAGGATTGGAGGCAGTGCTTTGTGCCTTCCACCTCTAGAGCAATGTAGGCCAAGACTGAGAGCAAAGGGGACTTCCTGAATTAGATGCTTTCTGACAAGCTCTCCACCAGTGCCCAAGGGTTGTTGGTTTAAAGCCTCTTGTCTCTCTCCTCCCAAGCAATTGGAAGCACAATCATTTGGGCCTTGGCCCCGGTGCTTGAGGGGAAGATGTAGGCATTTATTGTGAGCAGGGTTGGCAAGATGGAAATCTGGCAGAAGCAGAAGTTCTAAAGCGGTGAGATCAGGGCTGGAAAGAAATGGCATTTCAGCCGCCTTTCTAGGAGATGTTCGCTACATAATGTGTTGAACAAAAAGTTTCATGAAAATAGTAGGATACTGATTGACTCATGCAACTGTTCCTGTCTGTTAGAACCAACTTTTACACATGTGCCGTTACGTAATATGACACCTTTCCAGAGTCCTGAGGACAGTATTTTAGAGATATAGCTGGACGTTGTTTAACACACACAATGGCATAGTTATAAATGTCTTTTAATCACTCACCTTACAGAGTTTCTTATGTGCAATGAACATGAAGTGCAGATTGCTGAACAAAATATTTCACTGAAGTAGCACTACTGTTAGAAACCCCTTTTATGATTGTGCCTTCACAGGTTGTATAATATACTGTACAGAGTTCTGAACACTGAAATGGCACTACAGACATTCATTTAAGATGATAACATTGTTAGAAACACATTTTACACGTGAGCATTATATAATTTATAAATTACGACATGGAGTGCTGATGAATGTTTCACTGAAATCGCACTATAATCACACATTCACATATATAGCCCAAATAGAAACAACTTTTACTATGTGCCTTGACAGAGCGCATCATGTGTAAGACAGAATGTAGTGTTTCATTGAAAAATCACAATCCTGACAGCATTTGCACTGCTAGCACCAATAGAAATATCTTTTACTTTTGTGCTTTTACAGAATACATAAAATCCTTAAATGTGCTGAGCAGTGTTTCACTAAAATTATGATACCGTTTAATTCACACAAGTATTGATAAACACGTTTATTTACTTAATGTATAAAATGCAGCATAGAATACTGAATACAGTATTTCACTTGAGTAGGAGCATGACAATTCACAGAGCTAATGCTCTTAGAAAAACTTTTTGAGTATGTTTCTTTACAGAGTGTAATATCAGGATACTGATTCCATCAGAATATTAGCACTTTTAGGAAAAAAGCCTTTATACCTGATCCTTTACTAATTTATTACTTGTAGCACGGAAGTCTGAGCACAGAATTTAACCATACCAGCACTACAGTGATTCACTCACAGAGCTAACAATATTTTGAAAAAATGTACATATATGGCTTTACAGATCATATAAGAAATAGCACAGAGTATTAAACAGTGTTTCATTAATGTAGCACTATACTGATTCACATAGGCTCTTAATGGTCTTAGAAACATCTTTTATTCAAGTGTCTTTACAGAATGTATAACTTTCAGCACAGAATGATGAGCATAGATTTTCACTGAAATATCAATTAATGATCCATTCATAAAGGACAGAATTGTTAGAAATAACATTTACAAATGGTGTTTTCCAATACTGCATAACATGAAACGAAATCATTAACACAGTGTTTAACTGGATTAGCACTATACTGACTCATTCATGAAGTTAGTACTATTAAAAACACTTTTATATAAGTGCTTTTACAGAATATATAACTGGCAGCACAGTGTACCAAATACAGTGTTTCACTAACATAAGATGATAGAGGATAATTCACAAAAAGAGCACTGCTACAAAGAAATGTTACACGTTTCTTTACAGAATGAACAGCATACAGTACTAATATTCAGCACAAAGTGCTGAACACAACGTTTCACCTTCATATCACTACACTGATTTATTCAGGCTGCTGGCACTGTTAGAAACACCATTTATAATAGAAACTTTATATAGTATATAATTTGAAGCACATATTTACTAAATATTAATTGACTGAAACAGCAGTGTACTGATTCAAACACAAACCTAGCCCTTTTAGAAACCTTTTTATACATGTGACTTTACAGAATGAATAACTTGTATCATAGCTTCTGGACCCAATATTTCAAAGAAATGGCTCTATACTGATTCATTGATACAGCTGACAATATTAGAAACATATTTTATATGTGTGCCTGAAAAGACTGTACAACGTTTTTCACAAAGTGCTGAGAAAATTCTTTCCCTGAAATAGCACTATATGGTTTTATTCGAGCAGCTAGCACTTAAAAACATCTTTTATGTGTGTGCCGTAACAAAGTACACAACATGAAGTGCAGAGGATGGAGCACAGTGCTTCACTGTGATAGCATTATGCTGATTCATTACTGAAGCTAGTACTGTTTTAAACACCTTTATGCATGCGCCTTTACAGAATATATACCATGTAGCAAAAAGTGCTGAGTACAGTCTTTCACTGAACTAGCGCAGTACTGATTAATTTACACTGCTAGCACTGTTAGAAAGACATTTTACCTGTTTCTTTGCAGAGTATAATAAATTGTAGCACTACTTGCTGAACACAGTCTCACTAAAGAAATAGTAATTGATTCATACACAAAGCCATCCCTAATAGAAACCACTCTTACCTATGTGCTTTTACAAAGTGTAAATGTGCCACAGAGGATGCTGAACATTGTGTTTCAGTGACGTGCCACTATGCTTACTCACCAAACCTGCTGGTGTTATTAGAAACGGTCTAATACACGTGTCTTTACAAAGTGTATAACTTGAAACATAGAATGCTTAGCATGGTGTTTCACAGTAATATCACTGTATTGATTCATTCACTGTTGGAAACAACATTTATACCTGTGACTTTACAAAATGAAAACCACACAATGCTTAGCAAACTGTTTCACTGAAAAACCACTATCCTTATTTATTCATGCAGCTAGTGCTGTTAGAAACACCCTTTATACATGTGCCTTTATGGATTGAAGAACACATAGCACAGAGTACTGATCACTTGTTTCATTTAAATAGTATTTTATTGCATTATTCACATAGCTAACATGGCTAGAAAACCCTTTTATACATGTGTCTTTGCAGAATATATAACATTCAGCAGAGAATGTTGAGCAGGTTTTTACAGAAATTTTGGTGTACTGATTCAAACACAGAAACATGTCTATATATGTGCTTTGCTTTGTTATGTATATGAACTATCTGAAAATGACATAAAAATATATCATTTACAGTAGAATTAAAAACAATAAAATACTAAAAAATAAATTTAAACAAGGAAGTGACAGATCTATATACCAAAACTATGAAACATTTATGAAAGAAATTGAAGAAGCAACAAACGAATGGACAGACATCCCATGTTCATGGATAAGAAATAAATATTGTTAAAATGTCCATACTACCCAAAGCCATCTATAGATTCAATGCAGTCACTATCAAGGTTCCAATGGTATTTTTCACAGAAATAGAGAAAATACCCTAAATTGTCATGCAATGATGAGAGACTCTGAATATTAGAGGAATGGTGAGAAAGAAGAACAAAACTGATGGCAAAACACTTCCTGATTTTAAACTATACTACAAAGCTACAGTAATCAAAACAGTATGGTAGTGGCATAAAAATATACATATAGTTGAATGGAACAGAATTGAGAGGCCAGAAATAAACACTCACATATATGGTCAACAAATATTTGAGAAGGGAGCCAATACTCAATGCAGAAAGGATAGTCTGTTTATTAAATGGTCTTGGGAAAACTGGATGACTGCATGAAAAAAATGAAATTGGAATTTTATCATACACCACTCACATAAATTAAAATTAGAACCATACAACTTCTATAAGAAAACGAATAGAAAACTTTGCTTGTCATAGGTCCTGGCAACATATTTATGGATATGACACCAAAGTACAAGAAGCAAAGGAAAAACTAAAATATCAAAGTAAGGATTCTGTGTAGCAAAAGAAATAATCAACAGGAGAAGTGATGTCACCAAGATGGTCATTCCTGGCTTTGCTTTTCTTCCCAAAAATCTAACAATTATTTATGAACAAGATACGACTGAGAAAATCCTGGAACATGAAAGCGAGACTGAAGCACATCCCAAGCACCAAAGAGACCACATTAGAAGAGTAAGAGGAGCACCTATATACTGACTGCATTGCCCCTCCCCCAGGCTGGCATTCCACCATGCTGAGAGGTCTCTGCTGAGCCTGCAGTTACTACAGTGGAAGAAAAGAAGTCAAGGAGGACATCCAGCTCCTGAAATGTTGTGGGTTACATCTTGGGAGTTCCCAACATGGTCTTACCCTACAGGGAATGCAGGGAAACCGGTGGGATGTGGTCACTGGGAATCAGATTGTGCTGGAGAAGGGGGAAGAGACTTGTAACAATCAGCACTTTGATCTTGGCATATTGAGTTTCTACCTGTGTCTCTATCCAAGAGGGGGGCCATCTACTCACCTCAAGACATGCCAATAGTTGAGAGGCAAGGTGGTAGGAGAGAAAGGGTTTTATTACAGTTTGTTTGCAAGGAGGAAGATGGCTGACTAATGTCAGAAAGAACCGTTTTACAGAACAAAGACTACAGGCTAGTTATTTAAAGGCTAGTCTCCAGGTGGGGGCAGACATCTTGTCTCAGTTACTGATAATCTTTGTTTTACTGGCTATGCATCAGAGAAGGGAGCAACACCCTATACTCTGATTTAACATAAAGATAATAAGAACAAAATCTTCAATATATGCAGTAAAGATTACTGTTTATGTGGGTGGTGCAAACACCTGCAGTGCCCAAGTAGTACTCCCAACCAGTGGCTTTGCTCATCTGTAAAGCCAAGAAGGTTGCAGTCTGATGAGGGAATTCAGTAGGGTGTAGGTCTGCTTGATTTGGGTCCTCAACCAAAAAGCCTTTAATGGCCCTTGACCCTATCCTGTCTTCACCCAGGTAAGGGAGCTGAGTCATAGCCTGGTCTATAGCTGAGTGTAGCTCCTGGCCCTATCTGGCCAGAAAGACTGGCTGGAACACCTGGAATCTATGTAGCCCAGCAACACTCAAGCAGAGAGTACAGCAAGCAGTTCTGATCAACTGTGAAGCAAAGCCTGTGGTACTGTTTGGCCAAGGAACTTGGGGAGTAGGTCAGATTGAGTCAAGACAATAGAGCCCTTCCAGGCTTGGACTTGGTTGCCTGTTCCTCCCAGGAAGGGGATGTAATTCATAGCCCAACCTATTTCTAAGAGTAGCTTCATGACCCTCTCAACAAGAAAGACTGACTCAGAACACCTGGGAGGCTGCTTGGAGCTGGCCCTCCTGTTCCACCCAGGCAGAGGAGCTCATTCGTAGCCACACCCACTTATGAATATAGCTCCCAGCCTGTCTGATTAGAAAGCCTGGCCATAACACCTGGAAGCTGCATAGCCCAGTAATGCTTGAGCAGAGAGTAGAGAGGGCAGAGCTGATCATCTGCAGAGGAAAGCCTGTTCAAGCAGGGAACTTGGGGAGTGGGTTGGCTTGAGTCAAGACAACAAAGGAGCCTGCTGGCTTTGGAACCATTTTTCCTGCTCCACTCAGGCAGGGAGACTATTCATGGCTCCACTCATTGCTAAACATAGCCTTCAGTCTACCTGACCAGGAAACCTAACCAGAGCACATGGGAACCTGATTAGCCTATTCAACAGCCCTGATTCCATTGGGACTTGAACATAGAGCAAAGTCTGTGGCTTTTGCCATCTGTAGAACATAATCAGTGGCCCTGTCTGGCCCAAGAAATCAGTGCATAGTCTTGTTTAATTCTAGTTCACAAACAATAATTCATGCAGTACCTGGAGCCTGTTGTGCTGCCTCATGATGTCAGGGGAGCTAATTTATAGCCCCTCCTACTACTGAGTATAGTATCCAGCCTTGACCACCTATAAGCCTAGCCAGAGAACCCAGGAACCATGGGGCAATTCCTAAAGCCTCACTTGGACAGAAAACCAAACCAGGAGTCCTGCCAAAATGTTCTCAGCCAGTGGCACTCTCACCCACCATCAGAGCTTTAGCAGTGGCTTCAATAATAAACCCTGATAGCAGGCCTCACCTGCCCAAGGACATTACCTGCTGATACATCCAGAAACCCAAAGTGAGATGAGATGAGATGACTGGTGAAGAACTGTCTCTGGAAAAGCAAACTTATAAAGTCTGGAAGAGGTACCACTTACTCAAATGTAGAGATACCAACAAAAGGAATCAAGGATCACAAAAAAATTAGGTAAATATGACACCACTAAAGGAAACTAATAAAGCTCCAATAACTGACTCTAAAGAAATAGAGATCTATGAACTGTCAGATAAAGAATTCAGAATAATCCTTTTAAAGAAGCTTAGTGAACAAGAACACACAGTCAGACAAGTAAACAAAATTAGGAAAACAATGCATGAACAAAATGAGAAGTTAACAAAATAGAAATCATGAAAACAACAGAAATCCTAGAGGTGAAAAATTCAATGACTGAATTGAAGAACTAAATAGAGTTTCAAAAATAGATTTGATCATGCAGAAGAAAGAATCAACTACCTAGAAGGTAGGACATTTGAAATTATCCAGTCAGAGGAACAATAAAAAAAAAGAGGGGCCAGCCCCGTGGCCAAGTGGTTAAGTCCGCACACTCCACTGCAGTGGCCCAGGGTTTGGATCCTGGGTGCGGACATGGCACCGCTCATCAGGCCATGTTGAGGCAGCAGCCCATATGCCACAACTAGAAGGACCTGCAACTAGGGTATACAACTATGTACCAGGGGGAATTTGGGGAGATAAAGCAGAAAAATAAAGATTGGCCACAGTTGTTAGCTCAGGTGCCAATCTTTAAAAAAAATAAATAAAATAAAAGAGTGAAAAAAGCCTACGGGACTCTTGGGAAACTATCAAAAGAGACAATATCTGCATTATGGTAATTCCAGAAGGAGAAGAGAAAAAGAAAGAGGCAGAAAGTATATTGAAAGCACTAATGACTGAAAGCTTCTCAAACTTGAGGAGAGAAATGGACGTCCAGATCCATAAGGCCCAAAAGATCCCAAATAGGTTGAACCCAAAAAGGGCTACACCAAGACACATTATAACTAAATTACCAAAAGTCAAAGACAAAGAAAGTAATTTAAAAGCAAGAGAAAGTTGTTTCTTTGAAAAGGTAAACAAAATTGACAAAATTTGGGGTAGAATAACTAAAGAAATAAGAGACCGGACTTAAATAAAATTATAAGTGAAGAAGGAGATATTGCAACTGACAACAGAAATAGAAAGGAACATAATAGGCTACTATGAAAAACTATATGCCAACAAATTGGACAACTTCAAAGAAATGGAAAAATTCTTAGAAACTTACAACCTATCAAGAATGAATGAGGAAGAAATAATAAACTGAAGAGCCCAATTATTAGTTAGAAGATTAAACCATTAATCAAAAATACCCCAATGAAGTAAAGCCTAAGACCAAATAGCTTTATAGTTAAATTTTTACCAAACATTTAAAAAGAATTAACACCAATCTTTCTCAAATTCTTCCAAAAAATAAAAAAGGGAAGACTCCCAAACTCATTTTATGAAGTCAGCATTACCCTGATACCAAAGCCAGAAAAGTACAATACAAGAAAACAAACTACAGGCCAAAATCTCTGATGAACATATATGCAAAAAAAACCCTCAACAAAATATCAGTACATTGAATTCACCATGACCAAGTGTTATTTATTCGTGGGTTGCAAGAATAGTTCAACATGCACAAATCAATAAATGTAATACATCACGTTATTAGAATCAAAGAAAAAAATCACATGATTATCTCAACAGATGCAGAAAAAGCATATGACAAAATTCGAGATCCATTCTTAAGAAAAACTCTTAACAAATTAGGTATACAAAGAATGTACCTCAAAATAATAAGGCCATATGTAACAAGCATACTGATAACCAGCTCAGTGGTGAAAATTTGAAAAATTTTTCTCTAATAGCAGTAACAAGACAAAAGTACATCTCTCATGACTCCTATTCAACATAGTACTGGATGTCCTAGCCAGAGCCATCAGGAAAGAAAACAAAATAAAAGTCATCAGAATTGGAAAGGAAGAAGTAAAATTGGCTCTGTTTGCAGATGTCATAACCTTATGTATAAAAAATCCTAAAAGTACCACCAAAAAACTGTCGATCTAATCATCAAATTTAGTGAAGTTGTAGGATAGAAAATTAGCATACAAAATTATAAGCATTTCTATATACTAACAATAATTATCCAAAAAAGAAACAAAGAAAATAATCCTATTTACCATAGCAACAAAAACAGTGAATACTTTGGAATAAATTCAACCAAAGAGGTAAAAGATCTCTGTACTGAAAACCACAAGACACTAATGAAAGAAATGGAAGAAAATGCAAATAAGCGGGAAGATATCCTATGATCAAGGATTGGAAGAAATAATATTGTTTAAATGCCCATACTACCCCAAACCATCTACAGAATCACAGCAAACGCTATGAAGATTTTAATGGCTTTTTAAAAATAAAAAATAGAGAAAACCATCCTAAAAGTTATATGGAACCATGTAATACTTTAAATAGCCAAAGCAATC
Organism: Equus asinus; assembly: GCF_041296235.1. NCBI lineage: Eukaryota > Metazoa > Chordata > Mammalia > Perissodactyla > Equidae > Equus > Equus asinus. Next base: position 59,702 of record NW_027225541.1, read on the forward strand.
CTGAGAAAGAAGAATAAAGCAGAAAGCATCACACTTCCTGATTTCAGATTGTACTACAAAACTATAGTAATTAAAACAGTGTGGTACTAACATAAAAACAGACACATAGACCAATGGAACAGAATTGAGAGCTCAGAAATAAACCCACGTATGTACAATCAACTAATATTTGACAAGGGAACCAAGAACACTCAATGGAGAAAAGACAGTTTCTTTAATAAAATGGTGTGGGTAAAATTGGATATTGTCATGTAATAAAATAACACTAGACCCCTATCTTACACTACTTACAAAAATAATTCAAAATGGATTAAAGAAACCTTTGTGCACTGTTGGTGGGATTGTAAACTGGTACAGCCACTATGGAAAACAATACGGAGATGCCTCAAAAAATTAAAAATAGAACTACCATATGATTCTGCAATTCCACTTCTGGGAATATCCAAAGGAAGCGAAAACACTATGTTGAAGAAATATCTGAACCTTCACTTCATAGTAGCATTGCATACAACAACCAAGGCATGGAAACAACCTAAGTGTCCATTGAAAGATGAATGGATAAAGAAGTAGGATTATAAGTACACACACACACACTGGAATATTATTCACCCTTAAAAAAAGAATGAAGTCCTGCTATTTGCGACAACATGGATGGACCTTGAGGGCATTATACTAAGTGAAATAAGTCAGACAAAGACAAATACTGCATGATCTCACTTATATGTAAATTTTAAAAAAATCATAGTAAAAGAGATTAGATGTGGTTACCAGAGGGGGAAGGTGGGGGATGGAGAAATTGGAGAAAGGTTGCCAAAAGATACAAACTTCTAATTATAAGACAAATAAGTACTAGGGATGTAATGTACAACATGATGACTATGCAGTCATGCATTTCTTAATAACGAGGATACATTTGAGAAATGTGCCATTAGGCAATTTTCCCATTGTACAAACATCATAAAGTGTGCTTACACAAACCTAGATGGTGTATAGCCTACTATGAACCTAAGCTATATGGTACTAATCTTATGTGACCACCATCATATATGTGGTCCATCATTGACCAAAACATTGCTATATAATGCATGACTGTAGTTAAGACTGCTGTATGGTATATTTGAAAGTTGTTAAGAGAGTAGATCCTAAGAGTTCTCATAACAAGATAAAGAAATTTTTCTATTTTTTATATCTATATGTGATGATGGATGTTAACTAAACTTATTTTGGTAATTATTTCATGACATATGCAAGTCAAATCATTATGCTCTACACCTTAAACATACACAGTGCTTTATGTCAATTATATATCAGTAAAACTGGGGGAAAAAAGTCAAACAGGAGAAAATAATAAAAAATGGAAAGGTGTCCTATGGAATGGGAGAAAATATTTGCACCCCATATATCTGATAAGGGGTTAATATCCAAAATACATAAGGAACTCATGCAACTCAATAGGGAAAAACAATCAGATAAAAGGTGGGCAGAGGACCTGAATAGACATTTCTCCAAAGACAAATAAATGACCAATGAGTACATAAAAAGGTGTGGAATATAACTAATAATTAGAGAAATGTAAATCAAAACCACAATGAGATATCACCTCACAGCTGTGAGAAGTACTATCATCAAAAAGACAAGAGGTAAGTGTTGGCGAGTGTATGAAGAAAATTAAATCCTTGTGCACTGTTGATGGGAATGTACATTGGTACAGCCACTATGGAAAACATAGGTTCTTCAAAAAAAACTAAAAACACAACTACTATGGGATTTAGTTAAACCGCTTTGGGTACGTATTTTAAATAATTGAAACCAGACTATTGAAGGAATATCTCCACCTTCACATTTATTGAAGCATTATTCACAGTAGCCAAGATATGGGACCAACCTAAGTGTCCATCAAAGAATGCATGGACAAAGAATATGTGAATATATAGGTGATCTTTAGGTATACATACATACATACATATATAATGTTATTCAGCCATGAGAAATGATAAAGTCCTACCATTTATGACAACACAGATGGTCCTTGAAGACATCATGCTAAGTGAAATGAAAGAGAAAGACAAATACTATATAGTATCACTTATATGTGGAATCTAATATATCAAGTCTGTAGAAACAGAGTATAGTGGTAGTTATCAGGGCCTGGGTAGGCGGGGGAAATGGAGAAATGTTGGTGAAAGAGTACAAGCTTCCATTTAGAGAAAGAATAAATTCTGGGGATTTAATTCACAGTATTGTGAATGTGAATAACAATATTGTACTATATACTTGAAAATTGCTGAGAGTAAATCTTGTGTCCTCACCACAAAAAAGATATGATAATTACGCAACATGACGGAAGTGTGAGCTAACACTACAGTGGTAATTATATTACAATATGTAAATGTGTATAAGATCAACACTTTGTACACCTAAAGTTACAAGTTACACAATGTTATATGTCAATTATATCTCAATAAAGTTGGGAGGAAAAAAGAAATGCTTTAATATATGTGCTTTTATACAATTTGTGTCATGAAGCAGAGTGCTGACCACAATTTTTTACTGAAATAGCACTCTTCTGTTTTATTCAAGCCTGTAGCAATATTAAAAATTGTTTCCGTGTGTGCTTATAAAAGTATGAACATGCAGCACAAATTTATGAACACATTGTTTCAAAAATATGATGATAGAGGTTAAATCACATCAATTACCAACAACTTTTACATGTCTTTACATTGTGTGCAACATTAAGTTCAGAGTGCTGGAAATAGTGATTCACTCTGGCTTCTAGGACTGTTAAATACACCTTTAAAGAGATGTCTTTACAAAATTTAAACCTTGAAGCACAGAGTCCTAAAGATATTGTTTCACTGAATTACAGTATACTGATTAAGCCACACAGCTAGTACAGTTAGAAACAAATTTAAGCATTGTATATACAGAGTGTATAACATGCAGCACAGGTTTCTGAACATAGGGTTTCACAAGAATGTGATGATAATCTAATTCTCACAAATAGTATTGTTAGAAACAACTCATACAGGTGTCTTTACATTGTGAATAGCATGAAGCACAGACTGATTAACAAAATGTTTCAGTGAAATAACGCTATACTGATTCATTCAGGCTGCTAGCGTAGTTAGAAACAACCTTTTTTGAAACTAGTGGCAAAAAAATACATAACAAAAAGCTTACCATTTTAACTGTTTCCAATTATACAGCTCCATAATATTAAGTATATTCATATGGTTGTGCAACTAATGTCCATAAATATTTCATCTTGAAAAACTGAAACTTTATACCCATTAAACATCACTCCCCATTTCTCCCTCCCCTAAACCTTGGCAAAAACTATTCCACTTCTGTTTCAATTAATTTAACCACCCTAGATACTTCATGTTAGTGGAATCATACAGTATTTTCCTTTTTGTAACTGACTTATTTCACTTAACATAATGTTTGAATTTTCTCCATGTTGTAACATGCACCAGAATTCTTTTTTTCAGGTTGAATAGTATTCTATCGTGTGCATATACCTCATCTTGTATATGCATTTATCCATTGACAGGCACTTTGCTTGCTTCTAACTTTTGACTTTTATGAAAAGTACTGCTATTTTAAGGGGTGTGCAAATATCCCCTCAATTTCTTACATTCAATTCTTTTGGATGTATGCTCAGAAGTGAAATTGCTGCGTCATATGATACATCTATTTTTAATTTTTTGAGGAATGTTTATACTGTTTTCCATATTGACTCCAACAATGAACCTTTCCATCAACAGTGTATAAGGGATCATATTTCTCCACCTCTTCCCCAACACTTATTTCCTGTTTTTTCTTTTCTTGAGCAAGATTAGCCCTGAGCTAACATCTGTCCCAATCTTTCTCTATTTTATATGTGGGTCACTGCCACAGCATAGCTGACAAGTAGTATATGTCCACGCCCAGTATCTAAACCTGTGGACCCAGGCTGCCAGAGCAGAGCATGCCCAACTTAACCACTAGGCTATGGGGCCAGCCCCTTCTGTTTGTTTTTTAATAGTAGCCATCCTAAGTATTCTAAGGTGATATCCATTGTGGTTTGACTTGTGTTTCCTTGATTATTAGTAATGTTGAGAATCTTTTCATATACTTGTTGTTTATGTGTATATCCTCTTTGGAGGAAAGTGTATTCAAGTCCTTTGTACATTTTAATCGGATTGTTTTGTTGTTGTTCTTGAGTTTTTGGATTCTTTACATATTCTGGATGTTAACCTCTTGACATATATATGATATGCAAGTGGTCTATCTTATTTTATAAATTGCCTTTTCGCTCTGTTGACTGTGTCCTTTAATGTACAAAACAGTTTTCAATTTTGATGCAATCCAGTTTCTGTACTTTTGTTGACTGTGATTTTGGTGTGATGTCCAAATCCTTTACAAATACAGTGCCATGAAGATTTTCTACTATGTTTTCTTTGAATATTTTATAGGTTTAGATCTTTGTTCCATTTTTAGTTAACTTTCATATATTGTGTGAAATAAAAATACAACTTCATTTATTTGCATGTGGATATCCAGTTTTCCCAACACTATTTGTTGAAGTAAAAGTTTTTCCCCAATTGAATGGTCTTGGCAACTTAGGTAAAAATTACTTGACAATATGTGAAAGAGTTTATTTCTAGGTTTTCTATTCTGTGTCATTGATATTTGTGCCTGTCTTTATGCCAGTGCCATACTGTTTTATTAATGTAGCTTTGTAATACATTTTGAAATCATGAAGTGTGAGACCTCCAACTCTGTTCTTATTTTTCAGATTGTTTTCTTAATGATATTAATCTTCCATTGCAAGAACAAGGTATGTCTAAGCAATTATTTGTGTGTTCTTTCAGCAATGTTTTGTAGTTTTCAGTGTAAAAGTCTTTCATCTCTTTGGTTAAGTTTACATCCACGTATTTGTGTCTTTAATGTTATAGTAAATGATATTATTTTCTTAAATTCCTCATTGTTAGTGTATAGAAACAAAACTGATTTTTGGAGTGGATTTTTTTTTTTATCCTGCAACTGCCTAATTCATTCATTAGTTCTAAGAGAACTTTTGCTGTTGTTGTTCAATCTTAAGATTTTATACATCTAATATCATGTCTGTTTACAGAGATAATTTTACTTTTTTAAACAGCTTTACTGACGTAGAATTCACATACCATACAATTCACCCATTTAAAGTGTAGGTATATTTGGTATGTTACATTAACTTTTTTTAATGTGGTAAAACATATACAACAGAAAAGTTGCTATTTTAACCATTTTAAGTGTATAATTAAGTGGCATTAATTATAGTCACAATGTTGTGCAACCATCACCACCACCTATGTCCAAAACTTTGCCATCATCCCAAACAGAAGTTCTGTACCCATTGAACAGTAATTCCACATTCCTCTCTCTAAATTTAGATGCATTTTAATTTCTTTTTCTTGCCTAATTTGTCTGGCTACAGCTTCAATATTATACTGAATAGAAGTGGTGAAAGTGGGTATTTTTGTTTTCTTCCTTATATTAGAGAAAAAGCTTTCAGTCTTTCACCATTGAGTACAGTGTTAGAGGTGAGCTTTTCATATATGGACTTTATTACGTTGAAGTAGTTTCCTTCTATTCCAAGTTTGATGAATGTTTGTATTAAGAAAGAGTGCTGAATTTTGTCAAATGTTTTTTCTGCATCAATTGAAATCATCATGTGATTTTTTCCCCTTCATTTTGTTACTGTGGTGTATTACATTAATAAATTTTCCTATGTGGAAATATCCTTGCATTTCAAGATGAAACACCATTTTCTGTTTCATTAAAAGGTGTTTCCTTTTAATGTGTGGATGAATTCTATTTTCTAGCATTTTGTCGAAGGTTTTTGCATCAATAGTCATCAGGGATATTGTTCGATAGTTTTGTTTCATTATTTTCATGTAATATTACTTTCTGGAGTTAGTATCTGGGTAATGCTGGCCTCATAAAATGAGTTTTGAAGTATTCCAACCACTTAAAGATTTGGAATAGGTTGAGGAAGATTGGTGTTAATTCTTCCTTAAGTGTTTGGTAGAATTCTCCACTGAAGCCATGTAGTCCTGAGATTTAGTTTTATTGGGAAAGTTTTCAGTACTGATTCAAACTTCTTACTAGTTACAGACTTGTTCATATATTTATGTCTTCAGGATTCAGTCTTGGTAAGTTGTGTTTCTAAGAATGCACCCCTTTTATCTAAGGTATTTAATGTCTTATGCAATTTTCACAGTACTTTATTCTAACGTACTTTATTGATGTAAAAAAGATAGTACTATCCCTTCTTTCATTTCTCACTTAAGTAATTTGAGTGTTCTCTCTTTTTTATTTCTTAAATTAACTAAAGGTTTTAAAATTTTGTTGATCTTGTACCAACTTTTGATTTCATGGATTTTTTCTATTATTTTAATCTCTATTTTACTTTTCTGTAATCTAATCTTTATTATGTTTTTCTTCTGCTCAATTTGAATTTGGTTTGTTCTTCTTTCTCTAGTTTCTTGGCGTATAATGTTTGATTGTTGGCTTGAGGCCTTTCTTCTTTTATTTTATTTTTTTGGTAGACTGGCTCTGAGCTAACATCTGTTGTGAATCTTTTTTTCTCTTCTTCTCCCCAAAGCTCCCCAGTACATAGTTGTATATTCTAGTTATAGGTCCCTCTAGCTGTGCTGTGTGGGATGCCGCTTCAGCGTGACTTGATGAGCTGTGTTAGGTCCACACCCAGGATCCAAACCAGTGAAACCCCAAGCTTTGGAAGTGGAGCATGTGAATTTAACCACTTGGCCATGGTGCTGGCCCCATAGGATTTAAAAAAAATTTTGCAAAGAATATCGTTGGTATTTTGATGGAAATTGTGTTACTCTATAGATGGCTTTGGGTAGTACAGACATTTTTACAATATTACTTTAATCCATGAACACAGACTATCTTTCCATTTATTTGTGTCCTTTGATTTCTGTCAACAAAATCTTGCAGTTTTCATTGTACAGATCTTTCACTTTATTGGTTAAATATATTCCTTGGCATTTTACTGTTTTTGATGCTATTATGAATAAGATACTTCTCTTTATTCCTTTTTTAGATGTTTCATTATTAGTATGTAGAAATGCAATTGATTTCTGTATTTTGATTTTATATCATGCAACTTTACTGAAACTGTTGTTTAATTCCAAGAGTTTTTGGTTGAGTCTTTGTGATTGTCTATATATCTAATCCTATCATCTGCAAAAAGTGACAACTTTACTTCTTCCTTTCCAGTTTGGATGCCTTGTATTTCTTTGTCTTTCTTAATTGCTCTATTTAAGATTTCCAGTACTATATTAAATAACTGTGGTGAGAATGGGCATCCTTGTGTTGTTTCTGATCTTAGAGAAAAAGCTTTCAATTTTTCTCCATTGAGTACAATGTTTGCTGTGGATGTGCCATATATGAGGTATATTCCTTCAACACCCAATCTGTTAAGTATTTTTATGATGAAAGGATGTTATATTTTGTCAAATGCTTTTTTTGCATCTATTGAAATGATCATGTGATTTTTATATTTCATTCTACAGTTGTGTGTTACTTAATGATGGGGATACATTCTGAGAAATGTGTTCTTAGGCAATGGTGTCATTGTGCAAACATAGAGTGTGCTTACACAAACCTAGATGGTATAGCCTATTACTATAGCTACACTTTTATATGACTGGCACAACAGTAGGTTTGTTTACACCAGCATCACTAAAAACATGTGAGTAATGTGTTATGCTACAACATTATTATGGCTACAACATCACTAAGAAATAGAAATTTTTCAGCTTCATTATAATTTTATGGGACTACTGTTGTATATACAGTCCATAATTGACTAAAACATTGTTATGCAGCACATGACTGATTAATGTAATGTATTACATTTGTTGCTTTGTGTATGTTGAGCCATCTTTGCATCCCAGGCATAAATCCCACTTGGTCATGGCATATATTCATGTTAATTTTCCTGAATTCAAATTGCTAATATTCTTCTGAGAGTTTTTTCATCTATATTCATCTAGGATATTGGTCTACAGATTTCTTTTCTTGTGATATCTTTATCTGGTTTTGGTATCAAGGTAAGGTTGGCCTCATAGAATGAGTTTGAAATAGCCAAAGCAATCCTGAGAAAGCAGGAAAAGCCAGAGTTTTTACAATTTCTGATTTCAAATTATGTTACAAAGTTCTAGTAATTAAACGTATGATACTGGCATAAAAATAGGCACACAAAACAAAGTAACAGAATAGAAAGCCAAGAATCAACCCCCCACATATATGGTCAACTAGTATTTGACAAGGGAATCAAGAACACCCAATGGGGAAGGGATAGTTCTTTTAATAAATGGTGTTGGGATGACTGGATAAACACGTGCAGACCAGTGGCATTGGACCCCTATCTTATACCACTTACAAATAGTAACACAAATTAGATCAAATACTTAACATAAAACTTGATAATATAACACTAATAGAAGAAAATGTAGGGAAGTTCCACTTTGGTCTTGGCAATATTTTTATGGCTATGACACCAAAGTGCAAACAACAAAAGCAAAAATCAACAAACGATATTCTGTTTAACTTAAAAATCTTCTTAACAGAAAAAGAAACAATTGACAAAATAAAAAGGCAACCTACAGAATAGGAGAAAAATTTCACAAACCATGTATTGGATAAGGGGTTAACACAAAATATATACAGAACACATACAATTAAATAATAAAAAAATTAAAAATGGGCAGAAAAACTAAATAGACACTTTATAGAAGACATCCAAATAGGAAAGAGTTACATGAAAAGATTCTCAAAATCACTGATCATCACAGAAATACAAGTAAAAACCACATAAGATATCATGTCACACCTGTTAGAATGGCTATCATCAAGAAGACAAGAGATAACAAATGTCAGTTAAGATGTGGAGAAAAGAGAACAACTGTGCACAATTGGTGGGAATGCAAATTGGTTCAACCAATATAGAAAAACAATATGGAGGATCATCATAAAATTAAAAATAGATCTTTTATGATCCATAAATTCCACTTCTGAGTATATACCTAAAGGATATATATATATGGATATAAAATGGATGCTATATATTATATATATATACTGGAATTTTAGCCTTGAGAAAAAAGGACATCCTGTCCTTTGTGACAACATGGATGGAACTTAAAGATATTATACTAAGTGAGATGTTAGGCAGAAAAAGACAAATACTGTATTGTATCACTTATATGTAGAATCTAAAAAAGCCAAAATTGTTAAAACAGAGAGCAAAATGGTGCTTACCAGGAGATGAGGGTGAGGGCATAGGACAGATGTTTAGAGGTACAAACTTACAATGAGTATAAATGAGCCCTAGGAATCTAATGTACAGTATGGTGAACATAGTCAATAATATTGTATTATAACCATCAAACTTGCTAAGAGACTAGAACGTAACTTTTCTAACCACCAAAAGGAAACTATAATATAAACAGGTGCCAAATTATTGCTGCAATGGCAATCATATTACTATATATAAATGTATCAAGTTAACGTGTTGTACACCTTAAATTTACATGATATTATATGTCAATGGTATTTCAATTTAAAAAAACAAAAAAATTTGAAAAGGACAAAGATTCTCACTCTTACCACTTCTTTTCAGCATAGTCCTGGAAGTCCTACACAGAGCAATTAGGCAAAAAAGAAATAAAGACATTCAAATCAGAAAAGAAGTAAAATTATTACTGTTTGCACATGACATGAGAGTTATGTAGTAAACCTTAAAGAATCAACAAAAACCTGTTAGAATACATGAATTTAGTAAAGTTGCAAGATAAAAATCAATATACGAAAATTACTTGCATTTCTATAAACTATAAATGAACTATCTGAAAAAGAAGTTAACCACCTCACTTACAATAGCATTAAAAAGATTAAAATAGGAATGAATTTAATAAGATAAAATACTTTTCATACTTCAAACTATAAAGTATTGATGAAAGAAATTCAAGGAGACACAAAGTAATGGATAGACATCTCATGTTTTTGGATTGGGAAAATTAATATTGTTAAAATATCCATACTACCCAATGTGATCGTTAGATTCAATGCTATCCCTATCAAAATCCCAATTGTCTTTTTTGCAGAAATCGAAAAAAAATCCTAAAATTCCATATGGAACTATGAAAGACCCAAAATAGCCAAAGCAATCCTCAGAAAGAAGAACAAAACTGAAGGCATCACATTTCCGAATAACAAATGTTATTACAAAGCTACTGCAATTACAACAGTATGGTACTGGCATAATGACAGACATACAAAATGAATGGAACAGAATAGAAAGCCCAGGAATAAACTAATGCATATACAGTCAACTAATCTTTTACAAGTAAGCCCAGGATACACAATGTGGAAAGGGTTGTGTCTTTGACAAATGGTATTTTGGAAAGGTGGACATCTGTAGGCAAAACAAAATGTGAATTGGACCCCTACCTTACATGACAACCAAAATCAATTCAAAATGTATTCAAGACTTAAACAAAAGACCTAAAAATCTTAGAAGGAAACGTAGGGGTAAACCTCTTGACATAAGACTTGGCAATAATTTCTTGGATATGAGATCAAAAGCACAGACAAGAAATCAAACGTAGACAAGTGGGACTACATCAAACTAAAAACCTTACGTACTACAAAGAAAGTAATCAACAGAGTGAAAAGAAAATCTATGCAGGGAGAAAATATTTGCAAACTATATATTTGATGAGTTTAATATTCAAAATATATCTGAACTCCTACAACTTAATTGTAAAAGAACAAATAATCTGATTTAAAAATGGGGAAAGGCTTTGAATAGATGTTTCTGCAGAGAAGACATAAAAATTTTCAACAGATATATTAAAAGTGCTCAATCCCAATAATCATTAAGAAAATGCCAATCAAAACCATAGTGAAATACCCCTTCACATCTATTAAAATGGTTATTATCTTAAAAAAGAAGTATTGTAAAAGATATGGAGGAGCTGGAACACTTGTACACTGTTAGTAGAAAGGTAAAATGGTTCAATCACTATGGAAAGCAGTATGGAAGTTCCTCAAAATTTAAAAACGGCGTTGTTATATGATATAGCATTTCTACTTCTAGGTAATTTTCCAGAAGAATTGAAATCAGGACTTTGAAGAGATATATGCCTTCTCATGCTCATTGCTGCATCATTTGCTATAGCTAAGATTTAGAAACAACCAAGATGTCCATTACAAATGAATGGATAAGAAAACATACGCATATGATGAATGAATATTATTCAGTCATGAAAAGTAAAGTGTGTTATATGTGGTGATATGAACATGGAGAACATTATGCTAAGTGAAATAAGCCAGCCATAGAAGGACAAATATCACATGATTCCACTTATATCAGCTATCCAAAAATAGCCAAACTCACAGAAGCAGAAAGTAAGAGAGCAGTTGCCAGGGGCTCAAGAGAGGGGGAAATGGGGAGTTGCCATTCAGTGGGTATAAAGTTACAGTTATACAAGATAAAGAAGTTCCAGGGATACGCTGTTCAGCATTGTGTCTTTAGGTAAGAATACTGTACTGTACACAAAATTCTAACGGAGTAGATCTCATGTTATCTCTTCTTATCACAATTAAAAAAAAAAAAACTAGGGTTGTTAGAAATGACTTGACACATGTGCCTTCACAGGTTGTATAAAATGTAGCACAGAGTACTGAACATATTTTTTTTCTGAAGTACCAGCATGCTGATTCATTCAAAGTTGTGTCAGAAAAAAAATTTACACTGTTCTTTAGAGAGTACATAACATGTTCTGAACACTGTTTCACTTTAATAACTGATTGTACTGATTAATTCAGGCTTCTTTCACTGCTTTAAGCTTATTTTATACCTGAGGCTTTACATACTTTATGACTTGCAACCCAGATTGCTGAGCACAATATTTAACTAAATTCACACTGCATTGTTTCATTCACTCAACTAGCACTGTAAGAACCAACTTTTACACATGTGCCTTAGGAGGAATAACATGATGAGTTTGCAAAGCAGAGTGTTTTGGTGAAATAGCACTATAATGTTTAATTCACTATTAGAATCACCTTTTACATGTGCCTCTACAGGGTGTATAATATACAGCCCAGATTACTGAACACTGTGTGCCGCTTTAATAGAAATATTCTGATTTGTTCAACTTGTTAGAATCATTTTCTATACATGTGTTTTATAGAATATATTTACAGAATGTATTACATTCAGGACAGTGTTGAGCAATGTATATATATATATATATATATATACACACACATATGTATTCATATATATATGAATGAATATGAGTCTATCTATATATAATAGATTTTATATTATAAATAATATTTATATATATTCACTCATATTCATTCATCGCTAGCACTGTTAGAAACAAGTAGTCCTTAAATGACTTTATGGAGTGTATAACATGAGGCAAAGAGGGTTGAACACACTGTTTAGCTGAAATGGCTGGATACTGAATTCAGTGATGATGATAACGCTGTTAGAATTTACTTTTACACATATACCCTACACTGTGGCTAACACACAGACTGATTGCTGAAAAACAGTTTCACTGAAATGGCATTATAGTGAGCCAATCAGGCAGCTAGCAGTTTCAGAAAATATATTTTACATGTGCTATTACATAGTGTACAATATACAAATCAGAACACTTACAAACTGTTTAACTGTAGTAGCAATATCTCAATTTATTCCAACAAATAGCATTGTAAGGAAGACAATTTACTCAAGTTACTTTCAAAGTATATAATATGCAGCCCAGAGGTTTGAAAACAATTTTTTCACAGAAATTGTACTATATTGATTTATAAAAACAGCTAGCACTTTAGAAACATTTTTTACAAACCTGAATTTTAAAAGTGTATAACGTGGTACACAGTTGTGAACATATTGTTTCACGGAAACAACACAGCACTAATTAATTTACACCAGAAGCATGGTAAAAAGAAAAACAAGTAACCGTTACACATGTGACTTTACAGAGTGTATACCATGAAGCATAAATATATGAAAACAGAAATTCGCTGAAATAGCACTATATTGATTTACTCACAGAGCTAGCACCATTAAAAAAACCTTTTGTAAGTATGCCTTTATATCATGCAAAAAAGGGTGATGGAAACAGTGTTTCAGTGAAATAAAATGATAGAGATTCATACACAGATATATTACTGCTATAATCTCCTTTCCTAACTTTCATTTACAGAATGTATGTTATGCCACACACATTGATGAACAATTTAAAAAAGTTAGATATAACTTTCACATATGTGGACTATATTTTTTGCTCCTTTCATAGAGTGCTGAATATGATGTTTCACTGAGATAGTACTCTACCAAATCATTTATGAAACTAGCACCTTGGAAAAGTCTTTTACGACTTCATCTTTACAGAGTGTATAACACAGAGAACAGGTAACATGATACAGAATATAACTTACACATGTGACATTACCAAGTCTGTAACATGCACCACAGAATGCTGAACAGTGTTTCACAGGTGTAACAGTATAATGATTCATCTTCACATATAGCAATGTAGAAATTCCTTTTACACATATCTCTTTGCAGAGAGTATAATAAAGGACACGGATTCCCAAAAAATTGTTTCACTGAAATAGCATCATATTGATTTATTTGTGTAGATGGTATTTTTAGAAACAACCTTTAAACTGTGACTTTATAGTGAGTATAACTTTCCACACAGTGCCGAACAAAATATTTAATTTACATAGGACTATATTGATTTACTCTCATAGCTAGTAATGTTCAAACACATTTTATTTTATTCTTTTAAGGTATGCTTTTTGGTGAGGAAGACTGGCCCTGAGCTAACATGTGTCGCCAATCTTCCTCTTCCCCCCCCAAAGCCTCACTACATAGCTGTATATCCTAGTTGTAAGTCATTCTACTCATTCTAGTTCTTCTTTGTGGGATACTGCCACAGCATGGCTTGATGAGTGGTGTGTAGGTCTATGCACTGGATCTGAACCAGCTAACCCCAGGCTGCAAATCAGAGCATACAAACTTAACCACTTGGCCACAGGGCCAGCCCCCACATTTTATTTCTATTTATTTTTTCCAGTTTATTAAGATATAATTGGCATATAACATTGTATAAGTTAAGGTGTACAGCCTAATGATTATATATATGTATTATTACCACACTATAAACTTCAATTATCCATTATGCAACAAAAAAATTGCAAGGCATGCAAAGAAATAGGAAAGTATGGCTCATTCAAAGGGGAAAAAAACTAGAGCAACAGAAACTGTCCCTGATAGATACCAGATGTCAGATTTACTTGACAAAGACACTAAAATAACTGTCAAAATTACTCACAGAACTATATAAAGACCTGAAGAAAGCAAAGAAGATAATTATTAACACAATGGAAATATCAGTGAAATGATAGAAAACATAAAATGAAACAAAATGGAAACTCTGAGGACAAAAGTACAAACACTTAAATGGAATTTCACTAGAGGGATTCAAAAGCAGATTTCAGTATGCAGGAGAAATAGAAAATGTAAAGATTAGAGAACTGAAATTATTAAGCCTGAGGAATATGAAGAAAGAAATATTGAACAAAATTAAACACAGGTTCTGGTTCCATCATGGTGACATGAGAGGACCCTGAACTCACCTCCTCCCATGGACACACTGAATCTACAGGTGTATACAGAACAATGAGTTATGAAAGAAACCCAAATACAAGCTGTGACTCCTACACATTGGTCAAACCAAAAAAAACTCCACAT